>NW_028226218.1:0-60262 GCF_052327205.1 Somniosus microcephalus | reverse complement strand
GGTAACAAAGGCATGGATGAGGGTTTCAGCAGCGGATGAGCTGAAGCAAGGGCGGAGACAGGCGATGTTACAAAGGTAGAAGGAGGCGGTCTTTGTTATGCTGCGAATATGTGGTCGGAAGCTCATTTCAAGGTCAAATATGACACCAAGGTTGCGAACGGTGTGGTTCGGCCTCAGACAGATGTTAGGGAGAGGGATGGAGTCAGTGGCTGGGGAACGAAGTTTGTGGCCTACGTTACAACAGTGACTACACTTCAAAAAGTATTCCATTGGCTGTAAAGCGCTTTGGGACCTCATGAGGTCATGAAAGTTGCTATATAAATGCAAGTTCTTTCTTTTTTCTTCATCTACTGGTATCTCAATCTTCAATAACAGTAATTCAATTCTGTTACAAATAATTGGCTTCAATCTGTTAATTCTTGGTGAATGATCCCATTTCTGACATATGTAACAATATGTATTCATGGAAGAGATCACTCAAAGTAAAGCACACTGCAAATCTTCACTTGAAGAAAATTACTTAGTTGCATGGTTTAATCCTATCTGATGAGCAATTTATACTGAAAACTGAATTTGTCTTGTGGGAGTTAAAAAAAGGAGTATTGACTGTTCTTAAACAGAGGTTAATGTCTTAAACTGCATCATAAAATTAACAATTTACATTAATAACGGACTCACTGAAGTGTGTAACTATGTAATGAGTCTAGAGAGGCTTTTAAGTAATAAACTTTCCATTAACTGTCCTGAATTAAGCTAGAACGGCAGTGCTATAGAACAGTAATCTTATGCACTACTTGATTGCACTTTTATAAACAGTCGTGACATATTAAAACTCCTAGAAACTAAGAAATTTACAGTTAGAAGCAAGTTAATAATGCTAATCTATGGACACTTATAGCACACATTACTGGCAAATGGGATCAGTACATGTACCAGCATAATGGTGTTTGCTTAAAGTAATGATTGTACGAAGGGAATACTTTTATTCTCACAAATCATATTAATAGGCTTCTGTTGCATTGCCATGTGAAGCTTTGGTTGCTACATTTGATGCCTGCAAGATATTATGCTTTCCCATATGTATGGCTTTTAATATTACTTTTGGTTTTTTAAGCTTTGTCTTATCCCTATTTCTCTACACTAGCTTATCACTGGTTTCTAGTTCCATTTGCATGAGCAAGATCTCTATTGTTGAGATTAATTATTGCAGTAAAATCAAAAATAGATAAAGAAAAGAAAGACTTGCATTTATATAGCGCCTTTTACAACCACCGGATGTCTCAAAGTGCTTTACAGCCAATGAAGTAATTTTGGAGTGTAGTCACTGTTGTAATGTGGGAAACGCGGCAGCCAATTTACGCACAGCAAGCTCCCACAAACAGCAATGTGATAATGACCAGATAATTTGTTTTTGTTATGTTGATTGAGGGATAAATATTGGCCAGGACACCAGTGATCACCCCCCTGCTGTTCTTTGAAATAGTGCCATGGGATCTTTTATGTCCACCTGAGTGAGCAGACGGTTTAACTTCTCATCCGAAAGATGGCATTTCGGACAGTGCAGCACTCCCTCATCTAGCCAGATAGCCCCTGTTAGCAATATCCTGAGACAATGAAGTAGTCCATGCCCGCACGCAGCAAGACCTGGGCATTATTCAGGCTTGGGCTGATAAATGGCAAGTAACATTCGCGCCACACAAGTGCCAGGCAATGACTATCTCCAACAAGAGAGCGTCTAATCACTGCCCCTTGACATTCAATGGCATCACCATCGCCGAATCCCCCAAAATCAACATCCTGGGGATCACCATTGACCAGAAACTTAACTGGACCAGCCACATAAATACTGTGGCTACAAGAGCAAGTCAGAGGCTGGGTATTCTGCAGCGAGTGTCTCACCTCCTGACTTCCCAGAGCCTTTCCACCATCTACAAGGCACAAGTCAGGAGTGTAATGGAATACTCTCCACTTGCCTGGATCAGTGCAGCTGCAACAACACTGAAGAAGCTAGACACCATCCAGGACAAAGCAGCCCATTTGATTGGCACCTCATCCACCACCTTCAACATTCACTCCCTTTCCACCAGCGTACTGTGGCTGCAGTGTGTACCATCTACAAAATGCACTGCAGCAACTCGCCAAGGCTTCTTCGACAGCACCTGTCAAACCCACGACCTCTACCGCCTAGAAGGACAAGGGTAGCAGGTGCATGGGAACACCACCACCTCCAAGTTCCCCTCCAAGTCACACACTATCCTGACTTGGAAATATATCACCGTTCCTTCATAGTCGCTGGGTCAAAACCCTGGAACTCCCTTCCTACCAGCACTGTGGGAGTACCTTCACTACACGGACTGCAGCGGTTCAAGAAGGCGGCTCACCACCACCTTCTCAAGGGAAATTAGGGATGGGCGGGAAATGCTGGCCTTTGCCAGCGATGCCCACATCACATCAATGAATAAAAAAATAGTCTTACAGATTGATTGACAATGTGGAGGGATAGTACCCAAATCAGGCAAAATTACAGCAACTGAAGTAAGTCCAGGATCGCAGTATTATGAGCAGTTTAGAAGCACAATATTCATAGTTACATTATACATTTTGATACTATTTGAAGGAGTATTTTTAGCATCTTGGAATGTTTTAAAGTGTTTTGATTTTTTCTTAAAAAGCAAGTTAATGACCTCCATCAGTAACACTTTGTGGAACACCTTATGTGACGAACAAGCTATTCTATTTATTCAGCTGCTTTCATATAAAGGTCAATAAAAATGTATTACTGATTCTAATTGATCATTAAAGAGGATCCATCCTGTTTCAAGTAATAAAATCTACATGTTACCATTTCATTCCAATTTTAATGAGGCCAGGGCTCTGGAATTTTTTTAAATGAAGAGGTGGCTGTGATTTTGTTAAGTTCTCTTTTTTGTCCTTTTGGCTTGATAGTGTAGGCAAAAACAATATATACTTCTGCCCGCCTGGCGGTATTACATACATCTTAACGCTAAATTTAAACTGATTTCTGTTTATTGCTTCCTGCTGAGAGCTACAGCTAGAGAGAGATAGGGAGAGAGAGAAAGACAGAGAGAGAAAACAGGGCCAATTTTCTTCTACTGGTATAACCCATATCAAAAAGGTTAAGAACAGGCACTGACTGTGGTTGACACGGCCCTCGACCGTGTTCGTTCTATCTCCCGCACTTCTGCCCTCACCCCTGCCCCGCCCTCCCGGAACCATGATAGAGTTCCCCTTGTCCTCACCTTTCACCCCACCAGCCTTCACATTCAACGGATCATCCTCCACCATTTCCACCACCTCCAGCGTGATCCCACCACCAAACGCATCTTCCCCTCACCTTCCCTTTCAGCATTCCGTAGGGACTGCTCCCTCCGCGACACCCTAGTCCACTCCTCTACCACCCCCAACACTCCTTCCCCTTCGCCCGGCACCTTCCTGTGCAAGCGCAGGAGATGTAACACCTGCCCTTATACCTCCTCCCTTCCCACTGTCCAGGGCCCCAAACACCCCTTCAGGTGAAACAGCGATTTATTTGTACTTCTTGCAATTTAGTGTACTGTATTCGCTGCTCACGATGTGGTCTCCTCTACATTGGTGAGACCAAACGCAGATTGGGTGACCGCTTTGCGCAACACCTCCATTCAGTCTGTAAGGGTGACCCTGAGCTCCAGGTGGCCTGTCACTTTAATTCACTGCTCCATTCCCACTCAGACCTCACCGTCCTCAGCCTCTTGCTTTGTTCCATGGAAGCTCAGCGTAAGCTCGGGGAACAGCACCTCATCTTTCGATTAGGCACTCTACAGCCCTCTGGACTCAACATAGAGTTCAACAATTTCAGATCATAACCTCGGCCCCTATCACATATATATATTTTCTTTTTTTTATCCACACTTTTTGTTTGGCCCTTTTTTCTACCCTCCCACATGGCAGCTGTCCTTCATTCTGCCAGCACAATTCACACTTCATCTAGAGCCATCCTTTGTTCCTTAACCTGTCCCATTACCACCTCCTCTTGCCTTGAATATCTCTTAATGTCTTTCAATGTCTCTTAATCTCTCCTGCTTTCCATCCTATCACTGACCTTCCCTTTTGTTCTTTCATCCCCTCCCCCTTTTCCCAGCCCCTAAACTTGCTTTCCATTTCCTGCTTTTTTCCAGTTCTGACGAAAGGTCTTCGACCTGAAACGTTAACTCAGTTTCTCTCTCCACGGATGCTGCCTGGCCTGCTGAGTTTTTCCAGCGTTTTCTGTTGTTATTTCGGATTTCCAGCATCTGCAGTATTTTGCTATTGCACTAATTGTGTAGTTGGGTCAACTCATTTGCATAATTATTCACCGATCTGGGTGCAGACATGGGCAAGCATATGGAGACGATTAGTGGTGGGAGGGATAAGCTGCAGTTAACAAAAATTTAAAGGGTTTGAGACAATTGGGGGGGTCAAAAATTCTGAAAGCTTTTCAAAGGCTCATCAAACCCCTTAGCAACCTTTGTCAAGGCTGAAGGTGGAGGGGATTAAGAAGTGACAGCAAAAATGAAGGAAAAGGAAATCCCCTGTGCAGGCTTCAGGCCACAGCTGAGGAGGAGTTTTTATCCCCAAAAACGGGCGTGTTTGGGTTCAGGTGGGATGTCAAAATGTTAAAAATCTGAATCCCGACCCCAAACGACCTCCAACCTTCCCACTTATGGTCTTAACAGAGGCAGGACGGGGTCAGGCAACTAAGCCGCTCACAGGAGGCGGCTTGGCAAGGTAAGTATTATAATGACGTTATGTGCCTCATATTTATCCACCATTTTAAATTTAACCCTGGCCGGCTGGGTTCCCCGGACCTCGGGAAACCCAGCGGTTAAAGGGAGGTGAGGACTGCTGGTTCCAGGAAGTAAGTGCCTTTCCACTTACCTCCTGGATCCAGCTTAGCTGCTCCACCCTCGCCCCCCCCCACCCCCCCCCCCTCCCCCCCCCCCCTCCATGATGGAGCTGAATGCCTACTCGCCCGATAGTCAGCCAGCCTTTCAATCTGACTGGTTATGGCTGGGAAATGGAGACAAGAAATGGTAATCAGACCCTGACGTTAAAATTGGCAAGACCTGAGGGAGACCCGTTCTTCCAGTTTTCCCGACCTTAATCGAGCACCGCACCCCCCCTCCCCACCCCCCACCACCACCCAGCCCCTGCTCCTTCCCTGCCTCTGAGTTAATATCCATCCCATACTGTCACTGGCTAGGCCAGCCCTATGGTTCATGTCCTTATAGCAGATGGCACAGCTCTACATCTAGCTCTCTGCTGGCCCAGACCCTACAAATGTACTTTCTTTCAGCTGTTGCCAGGTAGGTGCGATATTGCCTTCAAATATAGTTGGTGGCATCTAGGCGGATGCAGCTGGTGATCAGCCAGGCATGCAGTACCAAATAAAGAATGTAATGTCATGGTTGGGGTGCTTCTGATGAAATATCTAGTATAATTATTAGTAGGGCCTTCACACATATCTGTGCCATCAGCCCTGCTGTCACAACCTACCTTCAGAGATGGACATTGGCATGCTCTAATCATCTGCCAAAATAAGATCTGGTCACCTCAGATTACAGATGGCAGGTATGCGGGTACCAGAGGGAGGGCATACAGCACCTTTCGCTTAGCCTGACGTGTCCAGCTGCTCTTTGGTTCTCCTCCTCTTCTTCTCCTTTATCTTTCCAGCACCTCAGACAATGGGATTCCGATTGACAAACTCAACAATGCCATTTATTGTGCTGCAGACAAAAAAATTTAAACAATTGATAAAAATACTCATGAGAACCTGATTGTTAAAGAGAATTACAATAAAATGGGCCAGAAATGGGTTCAAAACTGCTAGATTATTATTGCTGCTGGTCCTTTAAACCTACTTTAAATGTACTCCTCTGTACCTCAATCCTAGTTATATTGGCATCCCATAGAAGTGGCACAGGAACTGTCATAAGTGTGAACGGGGATCACTTAAAAAATACACAAACACATTTAAAAAAAAAAATTTTAATTACATATTTAAAATTAATTAAAATGCCATTTAATTAAACATTTTAAACAAAAATGTAATTCTTTGAAAAAAATGTTTTTACAGGGCTAAAAATAAACTTACCTTTTTGAAGAGTAATTTTAATTTATAAATGAGTGATAACATTTTATTTTTCCATTTTTTTAAACTCTTATGCTGGTAAAAGCAGGCCTTACGCTGGCTTTTACCAGGTGTAATGATTTGACAGGCATTCAGTGGGCGGAAATTGTGCAAATAGCCCAACTCTCCACCCGCAGAGGCCCATCTCCTGGGGATGCGGATGATCAGTCAAGAGAATTCTTGACAGATCGCAAGTGCTGGGTTTCAGTGCATGCCTAAACCCAGAACTTGCGCGGCCCCTATGGGCATGTACGCACCTCGTACGCACCTCATACGCACACGTGGGGGTCGCAAAATACGGCCCATTAAGCTTCAGTTCAGAAGAGCTGCAGGCCTGCTTATGGAAGCTGCCATTTAGGGTAAGTACAAGTAAAGGGCATTGGGAGACAGCCTGAATTTCAACACCAATTGTTAAGTCATACAAAACTACCATCACATGATGAGGCTGAGCCTTGTCTTTTTAAAGAGATTTGTTTACAAGAAACGAACAGCATTTTGACTGCTTCTACACGACACACTTTGCAGAGAATGTCTCTCGTTCTCTCTGCACAGACATTCCAATGTAATCATACGTCTCTCAATCTCTTCAAGTGCAAATGCAGTCTCATTTAAACTGGGAAGGTCCCAGGCTCAATCTCCAGTGTTGGGCCTTTTACTGATCTCAGCCAGACTGCAATGTGGGTGGATGCCAGGAGTAAACTCATTGCCCTTGAACTGTAAATGAAAAGAACTTGACCATTAACTGGACTGATTAATAACATGGCAATAATAGTAAACTAGCCTTATAATAATCTTACCTTTAATTTAAAAAATTGGCTTAAAAATGTAAATATATATATTGGAAAGGGAGAAGAAGTAGTCTTGCGGTCATGCTGCTCCACAGTTGCTGTTGCCCTTGGTCCTCCTCATTTTGAAATGTTGCCAACATTTAATGAGGGAAAATATAAATCTTGTGCTTCACAGAGGCAGATAAATATGCTGTTGAGATGTTGTTGACAAATATCCATAGATGGTTGTCAATACTTTGTCAAACTAATGTTCTCAAGGTCTTCCCTTAGTTCCATTTGACAGTCAAATACAGAAACGTCAGCTTCTTAAAGTCCAATAAAAGGCCTTTACAGAGGTTGCCTCAGTCAGCCAAACTGTTTTCAGAAAATAAAATGTTCCTACTTTAATTTCCCTCCCCCACCAATCAGGATCCAGATTGCTATAATAAGCAGAGATCATTAATCACACAAACTGCATTTGTTTCAAACTGACCCAATTTGATTGATCCAGAAGAAAAATATCTAACTTTTGTAAGGCTTTGTGGGTTATTTTTTTGAAAAAAAAGAAATATCTAGCCAATAAAACAATTTTAAAAATTACAAATTCTGAGCTTACAGAAAATAAAAATAAATAGCTCAGCTTTGACGTGGGCTGATGAATGGCCACCTTCATTTTTTTTATCGGTTTGCATTCATAGTTTTTGAGCTTGTTGATTGGTGCAAATGCAATTCACACAGTCTAAACAGAAAATAAGATACTGCAGAAGCTGGAAATCTGAAAGCAAAAACAGAATAATCTGGTAATACCGAGCAGGTCATAGAGCATTGGTGAAAAAAGAGAAGTACTGTAAATCAACGTTTCAGGTCTTACTGAGTGACTGAAGGGTCGACTGACTTCAGTTTTCCCAGAATCTAAAATTGTTTACTTCGATTTTTAATTATTGATCTATTGTAGTAGGGCTAATGTAGGTCACAGAGTCATAGAATCATAACGGCACAGAAGGAGGCCATTCGGCCCTTCGAGACCATGCCGGTTCTCCGTAGAGCAATCCAGTCAGTCCCATTCCCCCGCTCTATCCCCGTAGCCTTGCAAGTTTATTTCCCTCAAGTGCCTATCCAGTCTCCCCTTGAAAACAATGCGTGTCTCCGCTTCCACCACTTCCATTGGCAGCGAATTCCAGGTCATCATCACTCACTGCGTAAAAAAGTTTTTCCCCCCTGTATCTCTTGCCCACAACCTTAAATCTGTGTCCCCTAGTCCTTGAACCATCAAATAGTGGGAACAGCCTTTCTCCATCTAGCCTATCCAAACCTGTCATAATCTTGTACACCTCTATCAAATCACCCCTCAACCTCCTTTGCTCTGATGAAAACAAATCCAGCTTCTCCAGCTTGCCCTTGTACCTAAGATCCCCCATCCCTGGAAACATTCTGGTAAATTTCCTCTGCACCCTCTCAAGTGCCTTCACATCCTTCCTAAAGTGTGGTGACCAGAACTGGATACAATACTCCAGTTGTGGCCTTAACAGCGCTTTATAAAGCTTCAGCATAACTTCTCTACTTTTGTACTCAATACATCTATTTATGAAGTCCAAGATCCCATATGCTTTGTTAACCACTCTCTCAATATGTCCTGCCACCTTCAGGGACCTATGCACATTAACTCCCAGGTCCCTCTGTCCCTGTGCACTCTTTAAAACTGTGCCATTAAGTGTATGTTGCCTCTCCCTGTTCCTTCTGCCAAAATGCATCACCTCACACTTCTCTGTATTAAATTCCATCTGCCACTTGTCTGCCCATTCTGCTAGCCTTTCTATGTCCTGTTGCAGGTGTTAAACTTACTAGGGACAGTTAAACACAGTTATGCTATTTTACAAAAGGTAATTTCTTTCTCAGTCATAGCTATCTCCCGAGTAAGCTGTGGAAGGCTAACGAAAATCCGTCAGAGGATTTTGAAATGGTTTTCTAACTGTACATTGTACTCCGCTGT
This sequence comes from Somniosus microcephalus, assembly GCF_052327205.1. Classification (NCBI taxonomy): domain Eukaryota; kingdom Metazoa; phylum Chordata; class Chondrichthyes; order Squaliformes; family Somniosidae; genus Somniosus; species Somniosus microcephalus. The sequence goes on along the minus strand of NW_028226218.1, from coordinate 51,339 downwards.
AATCTGAAGAACGTTATGAACTGTCATCCCTCTATTTGCTGAAGATTAATTTTGTCTTCTCTCCCTTTATGGCAAGAGCAGCTGCTGCTCCCTTTTGCTGTCTTCCAGATTCAAAATAATACTACCTAGTGAAACAATGGATAGATCACATTTGATGGAAGAGGAAAAGAAGCATTCCAAGATTGCTCAGAGACAATGGGGCTAAAAATCCACAGCTCGTCTGGCACACTCGTGCAGGAAATCCAGCCGGAGTATGCCGAGGAGATGGAAAAATTAAGCCAGGATCAGGATGACGTAATAAAACTCACTATGCACTTGGTTTGAGTATAAAGCAAGGCTTTAATCAACTTGTTTCAGAACATGGAGGTCTAGTTGTACTTCACTAGTTCCTGTCTTACAAAATGTCCCTGGGCAAGCTGGGCCCACGCCCGAGTATTCATACTCCTTGGATGGCGCCACCTGCTGGCCGTCCAGTGTTATTTCATGAGTCATTTCTTCATGATGATGAGATTTATAACATTCTTCCTGCCTAAAAGATTTGGAAGTCCGACGACTTCCTCCTAACGGATTAGGCTGACCACGAATAGCCGCAGTCTTTTAGATCTTTGTTTATGGCTGGAAGGCACCTCTCCCCAGATCGTGTCTTGGTCCCTGGGCTGCTTGATCCGTACTGGTAGGTCGACAGGGCCCATGTCGCCTTGATCGACCTGAGGGAGACTGGGGAGATCGTGACTCCGGGTGCGGGTCCCCACAGGCGCAGAGCTGGCTACATCTTGTTTGACAGCCGGGGATTGACAGGCATCCTGGCTTCAGCTGGCCATCCCACGGGGCACGCTCGGCTCCCTGAGTGGATCTGGTGGAGTAGCCAGCAGATCTCTTGATGTCCCAGGTAGGGCGTCATCTTCAAAGGAGCGCAGCGTGTCGGCATCATTACCGTGGGTCCCTCTATCATTTGGGTCCGTGGGACCGTTTGGACAGGGAGCCAGATCTCGGAGCGAAATGGTGGACTCCCGGCCATCAGGGTACCGCACGTGAGCATACGTGGGATTAACGTCCGTGAGTTCTACCTCGTCGACGAGGGGATCATTTTTGGAAGCTCGGACGAATCTTCAGAGCAGCACGGGGCCGGGAGCTGCCAACCATGACGGTAGGAACGTCCCATGAGTGGAACGACGCTGGAACCTGAAGAATCGCTCGTGAGGCGTGACATTGGTGGATGTAGAAAGAAGAGACCTGATGGATTGCAACACGTCAGGGAGCATAGTTTCCCACTGCTGGTCTGGGAGGTTGTGTGACCTCAGCGCAAGACGAACAGCGTTCCAAATGATAGTGTTGTATCTCTCAACCTGTCCGTTACCGATGGGATGGTACGGTGTCATTTTACTTGTGGCGATTCCCCATTGGGAAAGATAACTTTTGAGTTCGCTTGATATGAAGGAGGGACCCCGATCAGAGTGGATGAAATTGGCCATACCGCAAAGGCAAAGGACTTGATCAAGGCGTTTGATCACTGTGGAAGTAAGCATATTGAGACAGGGGAATGCAAAGGGAAAGCGTGAATATTCATCCACCATAGTAAGTAAGTAGATGTTTCGCGTTGAGGAAGGCAATGGCCCTGTAAAGTCAATGCTGAGTCACTGCATAGGCTGCATAGCATGTATGAGCGAGCCATCCGATGGACGGAAGAATTGCGGTTTTAATTCTGCACAAATTCTACAGGAGGAGCACGTTCTTTTCACATCTTCCGTAGAAAATGGGAGATTTTAAAATCGCACAAAGTGCAACATACAGGTAATGCCAGGATGGCGTAAGTCAGTATGAAGATCTGCAAGAGTCGAAGTTGACATAGAAGAGCAGAATGCCCACGTGAGGGTATCCAGGGCCACATTCTCTTTGCCGGGTCGATAATGTATGGTGTATCCAAAGGCGGCCAATTCCATCCTCCAGAGTTGTATTTTGTTATTCTTGCTCTTAGTGCGTTTCCGGTTATCCAGCATAAAGGCCACGGAGCGCTGATCGGTTATAAGTGTGAAATGGCGACGAGCATGAAAATAACTTCATTTACGTACAGCTTTGATGATGGCCGTAGCCTCCTTCTCGACAGGAGGATAATGGAGCTCGCTACCCTGCAAAGTTCTGGACAGAAATGCAATGGGTCGACCACCTTGATTCAAGGTAGCCGAGATCGCCACCTCCGATGCATCGCACTCGACCATGAAAGGAAGATTTTCATCAATGGAACGAAGCGTGGCTTTTTTCCAGTTGTCGATTGAGGAGGTTGAAAGCTGAAATAGCCGTTGCCTCCAATGGAAATGACTTCGCGTGAAGCAGGGGCTGGATCTTGTCGGAGAAGGGGGGTATCCACTTCGCATAATAGGCGAACATGCCGAGTGCCCGACGAAGAGAGCCGAGATTCGTAGGGGGAGGGAGCTCCTGAAGTGAACGAAGTCGCTCTGGATCCAGTTTGATGACACCGTTGCCCACCCAGTAGCCAAGGATGTTGACTGATGGTACTGATCTCACAGATTTGGACTCATTTAAGGTTAAGTTGCAACGATGGAGAACGTCAAAAAATTTCTGGAGATTGGAATCATGCTCCTTCTGGTCATGAACAGCAATGGTGATATTATCTAGATATGGAAAAGTGTCTGTTAAGTTCTCCTGTTTGACTAGGCTATCCATTGCCCATTGAAAGACGGCCACCCCATTGGTGACCCCAAATGGAAGGTGACAAAATTGACAAAGCTGACCATTGGCCTCAAAGGCCATATACCTTTTTTCAGAGTCCTTTAACGGTATTTAATGATATGCGCTCTTTAAATCAAAAGTTGAAAATACCTTGTAGTTGGTAAGGTTATTGACCATATCATCGATGCATGGTAGTGGGTAGGCATCCAGGTTGGTATACTGGTTAATAGTTTCCGAGTAATCGATGCAAAGACATTTCTTGTGTTGCTTCAAAGGATTTTTAACAACGACGACTTGAGCCCGCCAGGAAGATGAACATGGCTTAATGATACCGTCAGCTAGAAGGCGAGAGATTTCTGCCTCGATAAAGGATCAATCATCTTGGCTGAAACGTCGTGATTTAGTGACTATGTGCTTACATTGGGGGGAAAGATTGGCAAACAAGGAGGGCTCGTCGAGCGAAGCCGCCGAAAGCGCACAAAATGGTACTTTGGAAATAGTAAGTTCCGGCTTTGACCCTCCAAACTCAAAAGTGAGTCTTTTGTGTTGTTTCTGGAAATCCTGTCCCAGGAGCACATCACTGCATCGGTTTTTGAGCACCCCGAGCCGGGTGGAGAAATAAGTGCGGCCATTGAGAATAAGGTCGACAAGACAAGAGCCGGAAGAGTTGGTGGTCAGTGTCGTCAGAGCCATTGCAATTTCCCTATCTGAGGGGTAAATACGCAGTTTTAACTTACTGACAGCCCGCTCACTAATGAAGCTGTCAGAGCTGCATGAGTCGATTAGTGCACTCAAAATGTGTCCATTTACTGAAACCTTCGTGGCTGCATGGTACAGACTTTGGGGAAAAACAGCTGTGATGGGAGGAGGAGCAGTTTTACCCTTGACAGCTGTAACCTTAGTAGTGGTTCTTGGGGGAGGAGCAGTTTCATAGATAGCAGCTGTAACCTTAGTAGTGGCTCTTGGGGGAGGAGCAGTTTTATAGATAGTAGCTGCAAAATTTACAGGAGCTCTCGACCGGTATACCTTAGAAAAGTGGCCTTTCTTGCTGCAATGAATGCAGGTTGCGTTACGAGCAGGACAAAATTTCCTGCAATGGAACGCACCTCCACAGAAGAAACACTTCCTTCCAGATTGCCAAGATGCCGCTAGGGCGGGGTCATCATCAGTGAAGGCTTCTAGGGTAGGGTTGCCATCCACTAGGTTAGAGTCATCATCAGTGAGGGCTTCTGCCCGAGACCTATCGAAGGAGTCATTAAAAGTGATAGCAGCAGCCCATGCACGAGGTAAAAGATAGGTATCTGCATTCCTCTTTGCTAAGTCTAGGGAACATGCCTGGTCATAGGCAGCCTGTAACTCGAGTGTTTTATTCTCCAACAGACGCTGGCGTATGAAGGGAGATGCAATCCCATCAATAAAGGAATCACGAATTAACTCCTCCTGGCACTGCTCAGCTATGAGAGCTTTAAGATTACAATCCTTGCTGAGCCTGCAAAGTTTCTGAAGGAATCCGTCAAGTGATTCCCCGGGTTGTTGTCGAGTTGTGGCCGGTAGATGCCGAGCTGTTTGGGGCCTTAACATACAGTCGCTGTAATATTAGGATAGCGGAGTCATAGTCTACACAGTCTTTGATATAGTCAAACACATGAGGAGATACATAATTGGCAAGTATCTCTAATTTATCAGGAACATTTTCACCACGCACCCTGAGGAAGTTGCTGAAGGTACGATACCAGTGTTTTCATACCTTAACAGTTGTAGGTGAATTCGGGTCCAGGTCCAGACGGGCGGGTCTGAGTTGTTTGTCCATGATGGATTGATTACCACGCCGAAGTTCCCTTCTGCAGTTGAAGTCGTAGCTGGCTGTTCCCAAAATCACTCAGAGTGTGGAGTCGATATCAAGTTGATTAAATTGACGTAATAAAACCCACTAAGTACTTGGTTCGAGTATAAAGCAAGGCTTTAATCAACTTGTTTCAAAACATGGAGGTCTAGTTGTACTTCACTAGTTCCCGTCTTACAAAATGTCCCTGGGAAAGCTGGGCCCACGCCCGAGTATTTATACTCCTTGGACGGTGCCACCTGCTGGCCGTCCAGTGTTATTTCATGAGTCATTTCTACATGATGATGAGATTTATAACACAGGATACGCCACATCCTTGAATATTGACCATTATTTAATTGCTGCTTGTGGGACCTTGCTGTGCACAAATTGGCTGCTGCGTGTGCCTATATAACAGTGACTTTACTTCACAAAAAATTCAGTGATTGGCTGTAAAGCACTTTGGGATGTCCTGAAGATCTGAAAAGCACAATATAAATGCAAGTTTTTTTCTTTCTCCCTCCATTACATTAAAACAACAGACGTCTAGAATGAAGCATTATATTCAGTGCTAGTGGGACGCCTCAAGTTATAAAGCAAAAATGATCAATATGGGATACTGGTTGTATTAAACATCACAGCATTTTTCTTTGCTTCCTATTAACTGTTTTGCAATACACCCAGAGATCCTTGTGATGTCAACTGACTGCCTTTTATGTTATACAATGGCAACATCCTGTGGATGCTGAAAATCTGAAATATAAACAGAAAATGCTGCAAATACTCAGCATAATGTTACGATGGGCTGGTTACTTGGTCCAAATGCCTGATACTAGAATACCTAAGAAGGTATTCTATGGTGAGCTGAAGCTTGGTAAATGCTCCTGTGATGGTCAGTTCAAAAGATGTAAGGATTGCCAAAAGACCAATCTAAAAAAAATGTGGCATCTCAACTGACACATGGGAGCCTGATGCTTGTGACAGGAGAAAGAGGAGAAAGATGATTCATGATGGCGCGAGAAAGATTGAAGTAAGTCATGTCCAGCTAACCGAAGGAAAGATCAGCCCGTGGGTCTATCCAACATCCACTGTCCTGTATGTGGGAATATATTCCTTTTAAAAATTGGACGTTATATGAGAAACTACAACCTGTATTAACTGAAGGTGAATTGTAGACAACAATGAACAAACCATCATGTTATGATGAGTATTTTCACTTTCCCGCATAGTGCTGACAAAAGGAACAATTCCCACTTGGAAATAACTGCTGGGAGACCATTTTAGGAATTAGATAAGGCCCGAAAATGGACATGGGGATCATGATACACTATCAACCCGTGCCCATTCCTTCCGATGCAGGCAACATGCAAGCTTCATAATAAGAACATAAGAACATAAGAAATAGGAGCAGGAGTAGGCCAATCGGCCCCTCGAGCCTGCTCCGCCATTCAATAAGATCATGGCTGATCTGATCCTAACTGCCAATCCACTATCACAGAACCATCTCCTGCATCTAACAGAATTAGACACACGAAATAGGAGCAGGATCAGGCTACACGGCCCCTGGGCTGCCTATTGATTTGCATGATTGCAGCGTGCAGTCCAGTGCTAAACGCGCAGCTGAGTGACTGCATGCTCATCAGGGGGCCCAAGTTCGTGCAATGTAATCTCCAATTAAAGCTAGCATGCACTTCTTAAAGCCAGCCTGCACCTCTTAAAGGGGAGGTGCAGTTTGACGAGAGCAGGTGCTGGAAGTCATTGCAGAAGAGAGTTTCACCTGGAAAACATACAGGAATGGCACAACAGGGCTTCAAGATTCTCCAACGCAGCACTGGAGGCCGTAGTGCAGGAGGTGGAAAGGAGGAGAGAGACCCTGTATCTGCAGGGAGCGAGGAGGCCATCCAGATGACACTGCAAAGGCAGTAGGAGCAGATGTCGGTGGAGGTCAATGCCAGCAGTGTTGCCCCGAGGACCTGGATGCAGTGCCGCAAGGAGTTCAATGAGCTCACACAAGTGGTCAATGTCAGTAAATGCATCTTCAAATGCCATATCCCACCAACTGCACCACTAGCCTCACAAACTATTCAATTAACCACACACGCATCACTCAACTACCAATAATCTCCATCAATCATGACTCATAGCACATATTCATATGCACCCTCACACACTTACCACTGATGCAAGCTGCACACCCACATCTCACAGTTTGTACACACTGCCAGCTGTTCAACCATGACAGGCACATCACCCAAACACATTGCACCACACTCACTGACACATTTCCCTCCCTCTTGCAGGAGAAGGTGGCGAACAACTGCAGGCAGCAGCAGCTAACCAGAGGGGGAGAGGCGCACCTGCATGTCCTAACCCCGATCGAGGAGACAGAGCTCGCCATTATTGGAGCGACCGTGACTGAGCCTGTGGCCAGCGATGGGGCTGAAACAATTGAAGATGACGGTATGCTCATATCTAATCCTACTTCACACATCCCACTTCCCCCTCATCCCACAATCTCTTCTGATATACAAGTTGCAGTTGGTGTAACCATGCACCTCTTGCTTTCACCTGCTCCCCTCACAGCAACACTACCCTTGTGCCTTTTGCCTTACAGGTACCCAAGAACTCCAATCTGGGCAGGCAGTAGTGGAAGAGGAAGAGGAGAGTGACGATGAAAAAGAAATACCGTCACTCAATCTGAAACTCGCAGCCACCAGCTCAGATACTGGCACTGCGCGTACTTTAAAGGGTAGCTTAGAGGCAGGATATGCACGTGGTGAGTCACCAGGCATGAGTGGGCTGCAGCCAGGGCAGGGGGAAAGGTTTGTGCAGGTGCCAGCTCCCTGGAGGCCAAGGTTGCACATGAGTTCTGCTGCAGCAAACTCAGATGAGGAGTTCGATGGGGCGGGCTACAGACGAAGGCTGATGGGTATGCACAACGAAATGCCTGGTGCATTGGCAGGCCTGCCAGAAAGCCTGAGTGCAATGTCAAGGAGCATGGAGGAGTCCGGCACCAACCTTGCACAGGGCTTTGCACAGAACTTGGAGCCCATCCTTTCCAGCATGAAAGGGGTGGACAACTCCATTTGTGCACTTGTGGGCCCAACCATGATGCAGCATTTGATGGCCGATGTCTCAGCATCCATTGCAGCACAAGCAGAAGCCTCCCAACATCTGAATGCTGCAGTGGAAGCTCAGATTTCTGTCAAGCAAGCTCAGCTTGTTGCGATGCAAGCACAGACTGCTGCCATCATGGCTGGGTTTACTAATGTGGAATGTGTTGCGTTTGCAAAGATAATCCAGAGACCGTCAGCAGAGTTCAGTTCATGTTGCTTTTATAATGGCTGCCACACACACACACTTCCAGGCACAAGCAATCGAATACCTATACACAATACAATGATAACAGCACTATCAAACTCCATGTGCTCAGGCCAAGGCAATCGAGTACCTATCACCAATGTCAGACATAACATTTCCTCCCCCCTCACAGAATTTCAAACATGAAATGTAGTGACAAAGTCCTGTAGGTGGCCAGGGCGAGAACGCGTACGAACAGGCCGAGGTGTGGACTGGTGAAGAGCAGGCCGAAGTGGGGACTGCTGAGGAGCAGGCTGAGGCACAACATCTGCTTGGGGGTTGGCTGGCTGAGTCACATGTGCATCCCGCCACTCTGGGGGTAAGGCTTGGGGGTTAGGTCCGTATAATCCCGCATCAGGGGGTGCTGGCACCTTCCAAAGGCGGCTGGCATGCGACCGAGAGCCGTCAGTGAGGCAGAAAGTGGCTGGTCCAAGTTGGCGGCTGATTTGGAGAGGGGAGGACCAGAATGACGCCATCTTATTATTGCGGTGAGGCCTGCGGACTCTGACCCAATCGGAGACTGAGATGTTGGGCGCCTTGGCCCTCTTCGACTGGTCGAAGCGGAGTTTCATCTTCTCCTGCTGTGTAGCGACTGTGGCTTGAGCCGGTGGAGCAGGGCTCTGAGCTAGTGAGGGGCGGAGCCTGCCAAGGGGCAGCATGAGCTCACGGCCTAGCATGAGGGATGCGGGTGAGACCCCTGTAGTGGAATGCTGGGAGGCTCTGTAGTGCAGCAGTGTGTGGAGGAGGGCCTTGTCAAACGCACACCCCTGGGATAGGTGTACTCTGAGGCCATTTTTCAGTGTCTGGTTAAAACGCTCTGTTGAGTCTGTGTGTCCCAGTTATGTTTATTATAAATCACTGGACACAGACAACAAGAATAACTTTAACAGGTCTTTACTATTCGGAGGTCAGGGCTGAACTGCCCAGCAAATCACTACACAACGTTTATATACCGGTGTGGTCACCACCGGTATTACAGCATACAGCAGCCAAGAGAAAGTAGTACATCTCTTAAGGTAGTTCTCTTAAGGTGGAACAGGTTACATACACCACAATCCTCCCTTTTTAGCTTAACAGTGTATATCCCCATTTAACATAACATAATAACATATATATATATATATATATACAACTTCATGCAAAACAGTTCAAAGATTCAGTCCCTGAGGAGGCCTCCTGATCCGAGTTGGATAACGCCTTTCAGGGGTCTCTGATTCTCGTTGCTGGGGTGACTCATCTAGTTGATCTCTTATGGATTGGACATCATCATCAGGTACATTCACTTCTGAGGTAGATCCTTCAGGTTCACTAGCTTCTTCCACGGTTGTCTCTGCCGTAACCCTGGGTTCGACCCTTGTTCTCGATTCTACCAGTTGGTCAGCATGACGTCGTATTACATTTTCACCAATATCTACCGTGTACATCAGGGGTCCTTGTCTGGCCCGAATTGTTCCAGATTGCCATTTCTCATTTTTATAGTCCCGGGCTAACACTGGTTGTCCTATTTCGAAACTCCAAGTGGTCTTGTTATTTATATGCTGGAACTGTTTGTTTTCGACTTCCCTCCGCACATTTGGTTTTAACAAGTCCAACCTGGACCGCAACCTCCTGTTATAGAACATCATGGCAGGGCTTTGGTTTGTCACTGCATGAGTGGCGTTTCGATATGTCAGTAGGAAATTGTCCACCTTGTGTTGCAGTGGAATCTGATCTTCGCTCATGGCCTTTATTGCTTTTTTGAACGTATGTACAAATCTCTCGGCCAACCCGTTTGTAGCCGGATGATATGGGGCAGAGGTATAATGTTTCACCCCATTCTTCTTCATGAATTTCTGGAATTCTTCTGACACGAACTGCGGTCCGTTGTCTGAACATATTTCTTCTGGCAATCCATTTCTTGCAAATATCGTTCTTAGCACCGCGATCCTCTTTTCCGAGGTAGTGGTAGTCATCTTAATCACTTCTGGCCATTTAGAATGTGCGTCCACCGCAATTAAAAACATGGAGTCCATGAATGGACCAGCAAAGTCAATATGTACACGTTGCCATGGGGTTGAAGGCCATTCCCATGGATGCAGCGGTGCAATCGGAGGTGCATTTTGAACTTTTTGGCACCCTGAGCAGCTTTTCGTCAGATCTTCTATCTGTTGGTCGATACCCGGCCACCACACATAAGCCCTAGCAAGGCTTTTCATCTTGACTCCCCCCAAATGACCTTCATGCAGTTCCTTTCGAACTCTCTTTCTTAACTTAGGAGGAATAATCACCCTTGTTCCATACATCAATGTTCCTTGACAGACGGACAGCTGTTCTCGTCTTGCTGAGAATGCCGGTAACAGTGGATCACCATGTGCTGGCCATCCCTTCACTGTCAATTCGTAGACCCAGGACAGTGTCGGGTCGTCCCTGGTTTCTCTTTCAATACTTGCATTGGTGACTGGTAAACATTCGATGATGGTCGAGTGAAATAACTCAACAGGGTCAACCGTCGGTGCCTCCTCCGTTGTAGGTAGTGGCAGGCGCGACAGCCCATCAGCATTACCATGCTGCTTTGTACCTTTGAATTCAATCTGATATTGATGTGCCCCTAGAAAAGGGACCATCTCTGGAGCCTCTGTGCTGTCATCACCGAAACACCCTTCTTAGGGTTAAAAATGGATACCAACGGCTGGTGGTCTGTCAGTAGCGTAAACTTTTGGCCCTGCAGGTAATGATTAAACTTCTTTACTCCCCACACAAGGCTGAGAGCCTCCCTATCTATCTGGGCATAGTTGCGCTCAGCGGAGGTCAATGATCTGGATGCGAACGCGACTGGCCTCTCCAAGCCATTTGGCAACTTGTGTGAGAGTACTGCCCCAATACCATATGGAGAAGCATCACAAGCCAAACGAATAGGCAGCGTTGGGTTGAAGTGAGCCAACACTTCCTCTGAGGTGATCAATGCCTTGCTTTTGCGAAAGGCCCTCTTACAGTCCTCGCTCCACTTCCATGGTACTCCCTTCTGCAAAAGAGCGTTCAGCGGGTGCAGCACCGTGGATAAATTTGGCAGAAACTTATGGTAATAGTTAATCAACCCTAGGAACGACCTCAACTGGGATACATTATCCGGAGCGGGAGCCTTCACAACAGCTTCGATCTTGTCAGGAGACTTATGAAGCCCCTCCTGGTCAATGACATGACCACAGTACGAGATCCGCTTCTGAAAGAACTCACATTTCTGGCGATTAACTCGAAGTCCATATTCTTTCAATCTGGTGAGCACCAGTTCCAAATTTGCAAGATGTTCCTCATCATCATCTCCTGTAATCAGAATATCGTCCAGGTAACATTGTGTGCCTGGAATTCCCTGTAATACCTGCTCCATGCCCTCTGCCAAATTGCTGGAGCCGATGCCACTCCAAAAACCAGTCTATTATACCGATACAAGCCTCTATGCGTGTTGATCGTGAGATACTGGCGTGACTCTTCCTCAACTTCCATCTGTAAGTACGCCTGCGCCAGGTCTATCTTGGTGAAGTGTTTCCCGCCAGACAACGAAGCGAAGATATTCTCAATCCGCGGAAGCGGATATTGCACCGTGTGAAGCACCGGATTAGCAGTGATCTTGAAATCTCCACAGATGCGAACCTTCCCCGGTTCCCCCGGCTTGTTGCTCGATGAACGCTTCATGACGGGAACAATGGGCGTGGCCCACTCACTCCAGTCCACCTTAGACAGTACTCCTGAACGTTCTAGCCCTTCCAGCTCAGCTTCCACAGCAGGTCGTATCGCATAAGGTACCAGTCTGGCTTTGAAAAATTTCGGGTTTACATGTTCTTCAACCTTGATGGTTGCCGTAATTCCTCTCAGTGTTCCCAGTCCCTGTTGGAACACCTCTTTAGCATCGTCCAATATTCTGGACAATCGTTTAGGTTTGACATCTTCTTTTTTACCGGAATCTACCGTTAGTGCTTTTAAGGAATGCCAGTCCATATTTATTCTCCTGATCCACTCCCGTCCCAGTAGTGGTGGACCTCCCTCAGGTAGCACATATAAGTCCATTCCTCGGCTTTCTTTGCCCTTGTGGACCACCTTTACCTTTATCTTTCCGATGGGGTATACTCTTTGCCCCGTGTATGTTTTCAATACAATCTCCGTATCCCGTAGGGGAATATATGGGAATAACCTTTTGTAATCTTGCATATTCATGACCGTCAATGCCGATCCAGTGTCCAATTCCATCTTCACTTGGACTCCTGCTATCTGAAGTGTGACCCAGATAGTTTGGAGGTCTGCTTCATTACCCACATTGTGTACTCTTAGACAACCCAGTTCCTTACTGCTGGAGTCTGAATCTGACTTCTGTTCATCCGAACTGTTCTCTGTCACCTTGTGTACCTTTCTGCACTTTTCCTGCGGTGACTTTTTGTTGCTGGTCTTCTTTCCTGACTGGCATACTTTAGCTATGTGACCAAGCCTGCCACATTTTCTGCATTCCTGATTTTTGAACCAGCACTGGTTCTGATCGTGCGTTGTCTTTCCACAATGAAACACTTTACTGCACCCAAGGCCATTTGATTGGTGCTGAGTTCCGATGACCTTAGCTGCATTTCCGCAGTGCCTCTCGCTGCGGCTTCGTGCGATGCTGCAATAGTGACAGCTTTATCAAGCGTAAGATCATTCTCTTCTAGCAGTCACTTTTGTGTTCCTTCTTTTAACAATCCACACACAAATTTATCTCTCAGCGCATCTGCTAGTCCTGTTCCAAACTGACAGTACTTTGATAGCTTACGCAGTTCAATTAAGAGTTCAGCGTTGCTTTCTTCTTTCAGCTGCGTTCTTCTGTAAAATTTAAATCGTTCCGCTATCAGCAGCGGCGTGGGGTTTAAATGATTTTTCAGGACAGTAACAATATTCGCGAAATTCTGATCCGTCGGTTTATCTGGTGATACAAGGTGCTTCAATAGCCCGTACGTCCTCGCACCCATTGAGTTTAATAAGTTTCGTGCTTTCTTATCATCTGGTACCTCATTTGCTTTACAATAAACTTCCATGCGTTCTACATACGTGGCCCAATCTTCGACATCGCTATCAAAAGCATTGATGTTACCATGTTTAGGCATCCTTGCAAGTTTCTTTAAATTTTCTTTTTCCCAAAATGGCGGCTTCCCGCGCTTGTCTTCTTCCCCCGCCTACTAAAATGGCAGCTTCCCGCGCTTGGCAGTTTTTCCCGCGCTCGTCTTCTTCCCCCGCCGACTACAATGGCGGCTTCCCGCGTTTGCCTTCTTCCCCCGCTGGCTGCAATGGCGATTGCCGTGCTGCTGCCGTTCTCGCCTCCCCAGCGGTTCTCAATTCCCCGATGCTGCTTTTTGCTCCCCCGCGGTTCCCGTGGGCATTCACGCTTCCCCTGCTGTTGCGCCTCTCAGCCCCACTTGCAGGCCGGTCCTTTACACCGGCTGCGGTTGAGTTCTCTGCGGTTCTCGTGGCCTTAACGCTGCCCCAGTCACTGCGCCTCTTGGCCCCGATTGCAGCCCGGCCCTTTTCACCGGCCGCGGTCGAGTTCTCCGCCCTTTTTCCTCCGTTTTCCCTCCCCTACTCCACAGCCAACGCGGCCGACTTTCTGCTCGTGTCGCTGATCGGCTTACCCACCACCGTGGTAGAAGGGATGATCACTGTCTGTCGCTGATGGAGGGCTTCGTGGTCAGAATTTTTCTTTTTAACCCGGGTTCTCGATGCCTCCCGTGCGATGTGGTGCTCAGCAGGATGATGAGGGCGGATGACTCTTCTCGACGCCCGTTCTGAGGACGCAGCTGCCTTGGATGTAAAACTGCCGCAGGGTAAGATCGGACTCGTCGCCACTGTTGAGTCTGTGTGTCCCAGTTATGCTTATTATAAATCATTGGACACAGACAACAAGAATAACTTTAACAGGTCTTTACTATTCGGAGGTCAGGGCTGAACTGCCCAGCAAATCACTACACAACGTTTATATACCGGTGTGGTCACCACTGGTATTACAGTATACAGCAGCCCAGAGAAAGTAGTACATCTCTTAAGGTAGTTCTCTTAAGGTGGAACAGGTTACATACACCACACGCTCCACCCCCCCATTTGACTCGGGGTGGTAGTACACTGTGCGAATGTGACGGATGCCCTTGCTCTCAAGGTAAGAGGAGAGATCCGAAGAGACCATTTGGGGGCCATTGTCTGTGGAGATGGCCTTTGGATGCCCCCAGCGGGAGAAGAGGGACTCAAGGATATCAATGATGACCCGAGAGGTGACGGAGCCCACGGCAGTGACCTCTGGCCATTTTGAGTGCAGGTCATAGGTCACCACTAGGAACCGTTGATGGTGGGGGACACCATGTATCTCCCCGCAGACGTCCAGCTGCAGGTGCTCCCAGGGCTGAGAGGGCCAGGCAAGGGGTTGCAGGGGTGGGGGAGCTCGGTGGCCAGTCTTGCCACTTACAAGGCAGGCTGCACAATCCTTGACCAGGGCCTCGATTTCCCTGTCGATACCCAGCCACCACACTAGGTCTCGGCATCGTTGTTTGAGCTTCACTATGCCCAAGTGGCCCTCATATGCCATGGATAAAACACGCGCACGAAGGGCACTTGGGACCACAGTGCAGAGCCCACATGTAACACAGGAGTCATTCCAGCAGGAGAGCTCCTCTTTAACTCTGGAGTAGGCAGACAGTTCCTCAGGCACCTTGCGAGGCCAGCCATCTCTGATGAAGGTGTACAGCTGGGAGAGGGCCGGATCCTGTTCAGAGGCCTCTTTGAGCTTCTGGAGAGAGACTGTGGTTTGGAGAGGTGTGTGCAGCATCTGGACGATATCCTGTTCCACATGTTCAGACCCGACGAGTGGGGCTGGGGCAGAGACAGTGCGGGAGAGCAGATCTGCAACAACATTGTCACGTCCTGGTGTGAACTGGAGACTGAAATTGTATTGGCGGAGGCGGTCAGACCAGCGGTGTAGACGCAGTGGTCTGTGGCCCGTGCCAGATGTCGACAGCAGGGCAGTGAGAGCCTGGTGATCGGTTCGCAGGGTGAAGGCACGGCCATAATTGTACAGGAGCCACCGCTCACATGCCCAGACGCACGCCAGCGCCTCACGCTCGCCTACTGAGTACTTCTGTTCGGTGGGGCTAAGGGCTCGGAAGGCAAAGGCGATTGGTTTCTCCACTCCATTCTGTATCTGTGATAACACCACCCCCACAGCTGCAGCAGACGTGTCGCAGGTGACGAGAGTGGGGCTGGTGACGTCAAAGTGAGCCAACACTGGAGGCGACATGAGCTGCGATTTGAGGAGGCGAACAGCTTCCATACAGGCTTGTGACCACACCCAGGGCTCATCCTTTCGCAGGAGCTGGTGCAGTGGGGCTGTGGTGGCGGAGTACTGGGGCAAAAACTTCAGGTAGTACCCAGTCATGCCAAGGAAGGAGGCAACCTGTGCTGCAGAGCTGGGTTCTGGGATGCTGTGAATGGCATCCACGTTTGACTGGAGTGGGGATATACCATCAGCCCACAACCAAAACGCCACAAATTCGATCTCTGAAACAGCAAAGACACACTTTTTGCCATTCAGTGTGAGCTTGTGTTTTGCTAGAGCTGTGAAAACTCTGCGAAGGCATTCGTCATGAGTGGAGGTCGAGGACCCATGCATGACGATGTCATCCAGGTAGATGGCCACCCCAGGAATGCCCACGAGCACAGAGGACATCACCTTTTGGAAGCAGCTGTGCGCAGAGCTAAGTCCAAATGGCATCCTGGTGTACCGAAAGACGCCAGCATGTGTCACAAAAGCAGTGAGGTCCCTGCTGCTGGGGTGGAGGGGAACCTATAGATAGCCCTGTCGAAGGTCCAGTTTCGAGAACAGGATGGAACCATAGAACGGCGCTGTGAGTTCCTCTGACGTGGGCAGTGGATACTTGTCAGGGATTACGGCCTTATTCACTGCTCGAAGATCGACACAGACGCGTAGACCACCTGACCTTTTTCGTTGCGCCCACCAGGTTGGAGACCCATGGGGAGGCATCAACTGGTTCGATGATGCCGGCTTCCAGTAGCTGCTTTAGTTCAGCTGTGACCCCGTCACGGAGAGCAAGCGGGATGCGACGCAGTGGCTGAATGACAGGGGTAACAGTGGAGTCAACCGTGGGCTGGTGGGTGAAGGCAGTCAGGCAGCCCAGACCCTTGAAGAGTGCTGGCCATGTTTGGCGCCACGGTGAGGCGACGTGCAGAATTGCAGACCCGCCGGTGTCCAAGAGAGAAAAACCCAGGTCAGTGAAAAGATCCAGTCCCATCAGGTTAGCTCCTTGGCGTGCCACATGAAAACAAAAATCTGGCAAGACTTTTGTTCCATAGCGTACAGTGAGGTTGACTGAGCCCACTAGTCCAATTTTCGAATTACCATACCCGCAAAAGGTAGTGGAGGGCGCAGAGAGTGGCAGGGAGCTGAAAAAGCGTTTGAATGTGTCCACATTCAGCAGTGAGATGCTGGCACCGCTATCCAACAACAGCGGGACGCACGCATCATTCAGGTTAATTGTGCATGACTTGAAAGCCACTACTGGCCCAGAGCTCACGTTGTGAATTATAGTGCTTGAGGACTGAGAGTGTTCATTTGTAGCAACCGGGGCACAGCGGCAGACATTGGCAAAGTGATTTGTTTTCCACAATTGCGACAGGCTTGGCCGCGCGCGGGGCAATTCTGCGCCTTGGTAGCATGTGAACGAGATCCGCAGTTTCCACACTGTTGCCGCGGTAGCGCGCGTTGCTGCCGTCGCGCGAGCATTACCGTGTCAGAGCTGTCGGGGCTGAGGGCGCTGTCACTGGGTGTGTGTGCTAGTTTCGCTGCACATTCGGCTGCAGACTCCACTTGAAAGGCAATGTTGACTGCCTGTGACAACGACAGATCGTCGGACTCGAGTAACAGTCTTTCACGCAATCTCACGTTGTTTGTGTGCTCTATTAGTTGATCACGCACCGTCTCATCTTGTAATGCACCGAACTTGCACGAGCTAGCTAACCCCCTCAAATTAGCCAAGTATTGATGCACCGACTCGCAGAGGAGTTGGTGACGCTGTCTAAAAATGAATCGCCGCAGGAGGGCACTTTGTGGGGCAGAAAAGTGTGTGCTTAACAGAGCGTCAGCCTCATCATATGTTTGGATTGAGTCTGCTGTGCATAATGTCCCAAGAACACGCTGGCCCTCCGCTCCCAAGCAATAGGATGACAGTGCCTTTTTCCGAGCCGTACTCACAGTTTCTAGTCCAAGGGCAATGAGGTAGGTTTCAAAGGACTGTAACCAGCGAACCCATGGGATCAGGGGCTCATCTGGTAGTGCAAGGAAGGGAGGAGGTGGTGGAAGAGAGATTTCAGCCATCCTTGTCGCCAAATATTGCGTTTGCAAAGATAATCCAGAGACCGTCTGTAGAGTTCAGTTCATGTTGCTTTTATAATGGCTGCCACACACACACACACTTCCAGGCACAAGCAATCGAATACCTATACACAATACAATGATAACAGCACTATCAAACTCCATGTGCTCAGGCCAAGGCAATCGAGTACCTATCACCAATGTCAGACATAACAGAATGGAGCTTGCAGGCTGTCACAGCAGTCAAGCAATCTGTCCTCCAACAGATTACTAGGATTGCTGAGGTGCCACCCCGGGGGAGTGGCAGTGGAGCAGAAACCTGCTGTCCTCTCTCAGGACAACAGCATTCATCCTCCCACCACTGCCACTCCACCAGTGCCCTTGCTGTTGCCTGTCAGTCAGTCAGCCCAGACTGCTGCCGCCCATGCCGAGGTGGTGTAGTCCGAAGCCAGGTCTACTAGGCCCAGGGCTCCTCGAGGTCATCCTGCAAGACCATCTGCAGTCTCCCCCACTGAAAGTCAGCAGCCTTCCACCAGCCATGCTGCAGCCACTGGGGTAGCACTGCATAGGAGCACTGGGACAGGCAAAGGCACACGGAAGACAGGCACTAAGAGAATGCACAAGGGTGATGAGTTAACTCTTAATGAAATATTGGAAGAGTTTGATTTATAAATTTGGTTTGGAATGTTTGTTTTGTGGTGGCGTTTATTGTAGCATTGTGGCCAAGAGGACACTGTGTTTGTCAGTAAGAGAGGGAAGGTAAGGTGTGAGACGATTGGCGAATGGGGAATTGAGGTTGCATTCACTGGTACCGCAGTCAGATAAGTCGATCACGGACAGCCCGGGCAGAAAGGGGATGACTGGATTGCCTCCTCCCTTCCACCTCTTCCTCTTCCTCTTCCTCCTCCTCCTCCTCAGCATGGTCGCCATATGCCTGGTGGTAAGGGCTGTGCACTCATTTTGATGAGGTTGTGGAGCATGCAGCAGACCACAATGAATCTTGAGATGCGATCTGGCGAGCATTGCAGGGCTCCTCCAGAGCGGTCCAGGCAGTGGAAGCATTGTTTAAGCATGCCAATGGTCTGCTCAATCTAATTCCATGTGGCAACATGGCTTTCGTTATATGCGTGCTGGCCACGTGAGCTTAGGTTGTGCACTAGAGTCATGAGGTGGTCAGTGGATAGCCCTCGTCACCCAGTAGCCACCCTCTGGTGTGTCGTGGTGGCTCAAATGCAGATGGTACAGTGGAGTGCCGCTGAATGAAAGCATCCTGACTGCTGCCAGGATACCGAACATTGATCTGCATGATACGCTGAGTATGGTCGTACACCAGCTGGACATTGAGGGAGTGGAATCCCTTTCGGTTGTGGTACATCTCCGAGTTCACATTCAGCGCCCACAAAGCAACGTGTGCACAGTCAATGGCACCCTGCACCATGGGGAAGCCTACAATGCTCTCGAAGCCGCGTGCTTGCTCCACCTGCTTCTCCTTAGCAAGAGAAAATGAGATGTATTCAGCTCTCTTTCAATACAGAGCCTCAGTGACCTCTCTTATATAACGGTGGACAGCAAACTGGGAGATGTTGCAAATATTTCCTGCTCCAGCCTGGAAGGAGCCTGACAGATATAATTTCATGGCCACGGTCACCTTGGCAGCCATTGGCCCGGCTCTGAGGCTGCAGTTCTGCCTGCAACAGGTGGCAGATTTCAGTGAGCACCGCCTTACTGAAGTGGAGATGTCACATGCACTGTTCCTTGCTGAGGTTGAGGTAGGAGAACTGCTCCC
Organism: Somniosus microcephalus; assembly: GCF_052327205.1. Lineage (NCBI taxonomy): Eukaryota > Metazoa > Chordata > Chondrichthyes > Squaliformes > Somniosidae > Somniosus > Somniosus microcephalus. The sequence goes on along the minus strand of NW_028226218.1, from coordinate 32,316 downwards.
TGAGACCCTGGGTTGATATGGCCTCCTGCTGATATCCCTTCTCTCCCTCATCCTCCTCCCTCTTCTAGCAGCTTGTCCTGCTCTGTGTTGCCTCTGCTCATTCTCCCTGTCATGCTGCAGGCCAAGGGGAATCCAAACGACTGCACCCATGTCTGGGAGCAACTGGTCTGAGCAGATGCAGCAGAAGTCAGTACCAAGTCCTTGAGCACGTGCCACACCAGTGCATGTAGACTTTATGCAACTTTAAAGAACTCTAGAAAACACTTCTGCAAACTCAGCAACAGCCAGTAGAAATCAATGAGCAACTAACCTGTAAGTAGGTGATGATCCCGTTAAATAGCGCTGGTGGGGGTCATTCCTGCTACTGAAAACATGTTCAGCTGTGCAAGGTTAAGAGAAAGTGTTAGCTTCAGCATTGAGGTAGAAAATGACAACGCTGACATCAAATCAGCATTGCACGCTGATTGACGTCATGATCTGCCTACTCTGCATACTTCCGGCGTACCCTCACTGCGCCGACACTACTGCCCTCACCAAAATGGCATCCGGCACAGCCCGTTGTACACAAAACGGCACCCGTAGCACCGAAAAACCAGGCACTACGGAGCCTGTGTCTTTGGCTAGAAAATCCACTGAGCAAGGAAGAAAGAAAGAACTTGAATTTATATAGCATCTTTCATGACCTCAGGAGGTCCTAAAGTACTTCATAGCCAAATAAGTACTTTTGAAATGTAGTCACCGTTGTAATTTAGGAAACACAACAGCCAATTTTGTGTAGAGCAAGGTGTCACAAACAACAATGTGATGATGACCAGAAAATTTGTTTTAAGCATTGGTTAAAAATTTAAGATCACCTAGGCAGACACGGTGGCATAGTGGTTAGCACTGTTGCCTCACAGCACCAGGGACCCAGGTTCGAATCCGGCCTCGGGCGACTGTCTGTGTGGAGTTTGCACATTCTCCCCGTGTTTGCGTGGGTTTCCTCCGGGTGCTCCGGTTTCCTCCCACAGTCCAAAGATGTGCGGGTTAGGTTGATTGGCTATGATAAATTGACCCTTAGTGTTAGGGGGATTAAATATGTGGGGTTACGGGGATAGGGTGGGATATGTGTTGGTGTAGGGGTTACGGGGATCGGGTGGAATATGTGTCGGTGCAGGCTCGATGGGCCGAAATGGCCTCTATCTGCACTGTGGGGTTTCTGTGATTTCTGTGTGATTTCTGTGATAACCTTATTGAATGGTGGAGCAGGCTCGAGGGGCTGTATGGCCTCCTCCTGCTCCAATTTCTTGTGTTCTTATGTTCTTAAAACATGTCTAAGCTCCAGAACCTCATGGTCCATATTCTCTGAAATAGGCGAAAATGTACTTATGTATGATTAATATGGTAAGTCTAATGTTTAGTTTTAATATTCTGAGACAATATACAATTAAAGGACCTTTTTATAAAATAAATACCTGATTCATAAAGTTAAAATTAAACTATTAAATAGAACAGCCTGAGGATTTCAAATAATTTCTAGGCAAAGCAGTGATTCTATATAGATCAAATCATGCTAAATAATTCAACCACTCAGTGACTGAAAGATATCAAGCATTACAGGAACAGCACTGCACTGTTCAATGCCTCAGAGGCAAATCCCTTAAAGAGCAGTGCAGATGTTTATTGTAATTTGGGTTGTGTTAAGTGAACCTCAGCAGCAATCCTCATCCTGTTAAACATGAGTCCTTCATTGGCAGAGGGATTGTCCTCAGAAGTCTCAACATCTGTGCCATCCTGAAGGTTGGGTGAGGAGATAGAGCCCATGTTATGACCACTGGAATCGACACAGATGTATAATTAAAGAATGGTAGTGGAAAAGCAAGCTGACTGCTACAGTCGCAATATCTAATTTATTGAAGACATAGGGGCTGAAATTCATCTCGGGCGTTAGTCCTAAACGGGCGCTCTCACATTGGCCAGCTGTTATACACCTGCTTGATATTCACCTCAATTAAAGTCAATGGAACTGAATGTCGGGCGGGGAGTATAATGGGCAACCGATGCCTATTCCTGCCATGCCACTGCAGTTGAGTGTTCCCTCAGCATGACCAGTGAATGGGAGGAGATGGGACATTCCGCCCTCTTGCTTTGCAAAGTTATGGAGCATGCAGCTTAAAATGATAATGAAGATCTTGTAGAATTTCAGGGGGGCTGTAATGTCAGATTTTAATTTTTTCATTTGTTCATGTGGGTGTCGCTGGCAAGGCCAGCATTTATTGCCCATCCCTAGTTGCCCTTGAGAAGGAGGTGGTGAGCCATCTTCTTGAATCGCTGCAGTCCGTGTGGTGAAGGTATTCCTAAAGTGCTGTTAGGGAGGGAGTTCCAAGATTTTGATCCAGCGACTATGAAGGATCGGCAATATACTTCCAAGTCAGGATCGTGTGTGACTTGGAGGGGAACTTGGAGGTGGTGGTGTTCCCATGCGCCTGCTGCCCTTGTCCTTCGAGGTGGAAGAGGTCGCGGGTTTGGGTGGTGCTGCTGAAGAAGCCTTGGAGAGTTGCTATAGTGCAACTTGTATATGGTATACACTGCAGCTGGTGGTGGAGGGAGTGAATGTTTAAGGCAGAGGATGGGGAGCCAATCAAGCAGTTTGCTTTGTCCTGGATGGTGTCGAGCCTCTTGAGTGTTGTTGGAGCTGCACTCATCCAGGCAAGTGGAAATTATTCCATTACACTCCTGACTTCTGCCTTGTAGATGGTGGAAAGGCTTTGGGGAGTCAGGAGGTGAGACATCCGCCACAGAATACCTAGCCTCTGACCTGCTCTTGTTGCCACAGTATTTATGTGGCTGGTCCAGTTAAGTTTCTGGTCAATGATGACCCCCAGGATGTTGATGGTGGGGGATTCAGCAATGGTAATGCCGTTGATTGTCAAGGGGTGGTGGTTAGACTCTCGCTTGTTGTAGATAGTCATTGCCTGGCACTTATGTGGCGCGAATGTTACCTGCCACTTATCAGCCCAAGCCTAAATGTCGTACAGGTCTTGCTGCATGCAGGCATGGGGTGCTTTACTATCTGAGGAGTTGTGAATGGCACTGAATACTGTGCAGTAATCAGCGAGCATCCCCATTTCTGACCTTATGATGGAGGGGAGAAGGTAATTGATGAAGCAGCTGAAGATGGTTGGGCCAAGGACACTGCCCTGAAGAACTCCTGCAGCAATGTCCTGGGGCTGTGATGATTGACCTCCAACCACCACAACTATCTTCCTTTGTGCTAGGTATGACTCCAGCCAGTGGAGAGTTTCCTCCCTGATTCCCATTGACTTCAGTTTTACTAGGGCTCCTTGATGCCACACTCGGTCAAATGTTGCCTTGATTTCAAGGGCAGTCACTCTCACCTCACCTCTGGAATTCAGCTCCTTTGTCCATGTTTGGACCAAACTGTAATGAGGTCGGGAGCCGAGTGGTCTTGGCGAAACCCAAACTGGGCATCAGTGAACAGGTTATTGGTGAGTAAGTGCCGCTTCATAGCACTGTCGATGACTCCTGGTCTGAGTCGCCATGGTCTCTCTGGGAGTCTACCATCCTTTGCAGACTGGAAATGATGGACTCCATGGTGCGCGCAGAGTTTTGTGCAATGTTGGAGGCGGACTCCTCCATGCTCCTTATCATTGCTGAGAGGCTCCTGGGCACCCTTGCCATTGCACCTATCATCTCCGTGCGCATGCCCTCACCCTTCTTAATGCCTTCCCATCGAGGTCCTCATCTGAGTCCTGTGCAGCAGAACTTGTGCGCGAACTCGCCCTCCGGGGAGCTGGCCCACAAGCTATCCTTTCCCCCTGGCCTTGCTGCAGCCCACTCGTCCCCGGTGCCTCGCCTTGTGCAGATCCCGCTACTATACTAGCCTCTAAAAAACACGTAGTGCCAGTATCTGAGCTGGTGTCTGCGGTTGAGAGATGCAGTGACGCGGTGTGTTCTTCCTCCTCCTCTTCTCCCGCCTCGCTCATTACGATGCCCTCAGGGACAGGCTGCTCAGGTGCTTGCTGATTATCTGAAAGCATAAAGGAACAAGAGTTGGGTTAAGGTGAGGGGAGGGAGGCAGGAAGGGAGAAATGTGTGCACACAGCATGATTAGCTGAAAAGTGCGAAACGCTTGTGGGATAAGGGGGAAGTGTGATGTGAGAAGAAGGCATAGGGATGAACATACCGTTGTTGTTCCCAAGGGGGTCAATATCGCCGGTGGCCACGGCGCCCACCTCCTCCATCCAATAATCTGCAGCACTCGATTCTCCAGCGCAGACAGTGATTTGGGTGTTGACTTGTCCCCTGCCTGTGCACTCCTGCTCCCTCCTGTTGTGGGCCACCTTGGCCTGCAAGAGAAAGGAAAGTGTGTGAGTGAGTGTGGAGCAATGTGTTTGGGTGATGTACCTGCCATAGTTGAATAGCTGTCGTAGTGTGCAAGGTGGGAGATGTGGGTGTGAGTGTTGGTTGGTAGATACTGTTGGTGGGTGAGTGCTGGGAGTGTGGTGCTTTGGGTAGTGTGTGAAGAGGATGGTTCAGGTGGTGGTATGTAGCATTTGTTGAAGCATTCACTCACCCTGACCACCCGAGTGAGGTTGTTAAATTTCTGTCTGCACTGTGTGTGGGTCCTGGGGACCACAGTGCTGCCCAAGCCATGCTGCCCTATCACCCTCCAGATGGTGCAGAAGACTTGTGGTGAGGGCCTCCTGCCACTTGCCAGGTAGAGCACCGCCCTCCTTCTCTCCACAGTGAAAACCAATACCTCCAATGCTTCATTGCAGAATCTGCAGGCTCTCTCCCTGGGGTGCGGACCTGCCATCATGACACCTGGTTCAGTCCTCTGGCTTCGGCTTCGGCTTCTGCTTCTGCTTGCTGAGGCAGCTGCACAGCCAGTAATGCTGAGAGTGAGGTTCTGCAGCATCAATGAACCTCCCCTTTAAGTAGTGAAAAAAGCTTGTGGCAATCATGACTTACGACTAGACTGCACGTGATATTGGTTCACCCTTTGAGTGTAACATCAATGAGCTTGGGTTTTAAGACTTGAATTAGGACTCCAATCATTTTTTTGAGCAGTGAGCATGGATTTTGTGTACAGTCTAAAGCATTAGCACCTGGCACTAATTCTTCAACTTTTCTACTGACACCACCCATTCCTTGGCTATAATGAATTTCTAGCACTTTGTACCTTCAAAACTTCCATAGGAATTAAAAATCCATTAAAACAGCAGAAATCATTAGTAACATCATTATTAATTTTAAATAAAACATTCTCATCAGGGAAGACAACATTTTAGATTAAACTTGGAATATATTATATGGTTTGTGGCTTTTCACATGGTTTAGTATGAGCATGCTCAGATCGCTCTGGCCTAGTGAAGCAAGCACATGGACTAGCAGCTCATCATGTCTCTGTCCTTCATGTGTTCTACCCGCATATATTACAAAACTCTAATTGTTTTTAAGTTTTTTGATATATTTTTAAAGAGGTTTCAAACCCCAAGATTTTCCAGTACAATCAAGATGATTAAACAAGCAGAATCACGTCAAATGTCCTAAAATTCCAATTCTAATCATTAAACATTTAAGAAATTCTAAACTGCCAATTTTTATACGAGATAGTCTCACGTCCAGAACTAGAGATCTTCACATACTTTAAAATAATAACCAGTATTTCACTGTGGCCGCAATGAAAGTTGGGTTTTCACAATTTAAGCTGTTAGTTAACCTCAATGGTTCCAATTTAATTCAGACCAATATATTATTAACTAAGCACAATACAGAACAGATCAAATAAAACAAAATAGCACCTGCTTCCGAAAAGGTAAATTACATCATATTTCTTTTTTCCTTCAGGCACCTTCCCCATTGACTGTAAAATACTGAATATAACTGGCCAAAAATTAGTTTTCACATTTAAACAAATTTAAACACATTTAAACCTCCTTTCACGAAAGTGGGAGAAAACACAGAGCCGGAGCCAGTGGCACCAAACACAGAAAGATAGGACTGAAGTCTTGTAGCCGTTAAGAGTAGAGCAGGGACAGAATCTTTTCCTTTCTCCTTTCTTTATTTCATCCTAGACGAATTTATCCTTTTTCTCTCAAACCAGTTTACAATTTCTGATTACTTCTTACTCATCAAAACCTTGGAGGGTGGGGGAGGAGTCAATCACGACAGCAGGACTCGAACTTGCAGTAATCAAATTAAGAAGACAGTGCTTTGTAAACTGTTCAAATTGATTTAAAAAGAGATCATGCAAGGTGCCACAAACAGCAATGTAATAATGACCAGATAATTTGTTTTAATCATTGGTAAAAATTTAAGATCAGCCATGATCTTATTGAATGGCAGAGCAGGCTCGAGCAGCCGTATGGCCTACTCCTGCTCCTATTTCTTATGTTCTTAAAACATGTCTAAGCTCCAGAACCTCATGGTCCATATTCTCTGAAATAGGAGAAAATGTACTTATATGTGACTAATGTGGTAATCCCAATGTTTAGTTTTAATATTCTGAGACAATATACAATTAAAGGACCTTTGTATAAAACAAATACTTGATTCATAAAGTTAAAATTAAACTATTAAATAGTACAGCCTGAGGATTTCAAATAATTTCTAAGCAAAACAGTGATTCTTTATAGATCAAATCATGCTAAATAATTCAACCGCTTAGTGACTGAAAGGTATCAAGCATTACAGGAACAGCACTGCACTATTCAATGCCTCAGAGGCAAATCCCTTAAAGAGCAGTGCAGATGTTTATTGTAATTTGGGTTGTGTTAACTGAACCTCAGCAGCAATCCTCATCCTGTTAAACATGAGTCCTTCATTGGCAGAGGGATTGTCCTCAGAAGTCTCAATATCTGTGCCATTTTGAAGGTTGGGTGAGGAGACAGAGCCCATGTTATGACCACTGGAATCGACACAGATGTATAATTAAAGGACGGTAGTGGAAAAGCAAGCTGACTGCTACAGTCACAATATCTAAGTTATTGAAGACATAGGGGTTGAAATTCATCTCGGGCGTTAGTCCTAAACGGGCACTCTCACATTGGCCAGCTGTTATACACCTGCTTGATATTCACCTCTATTAAAGTCAATGGAACTGAATGTCGGGTGGGGAGTATAATCGGCAACCAATGCCAATCCCTGCCATGCCACTGCAGTTGAGTGTTCCCTCAGCATGACCAGTGAATGGGAGGAGATGGGACATTCTCCCCTCTTGCATTGCAAAGTTATAGAAACATAGAAGATAGGAGCAGGAGTAGGCCATTCGGCCCCTCGAGCCTGCTCCGCCATTCAATGCGATCATGGCTGATCATCCAAGTTCAGTACCCGGTCCCTGCTTTCTCCCCATACCCCTATATCCCTTTAGCCTTAAGAAATATATCCAACTCCTTCTTGAATATATTTAATGTATTGGACTCTACTGCCTTCCGTGGTAAAGAATTCCACAGGTTCACCACTCTCTGGGTGAAGAAATTCCTCCTCATTTCTGTCCTAAAAGGCCTACCCCTTATCCTTAGACTGTGACCCATGGTTCTGGACTCCCCGACCATTGGGAACATCCTCCCTGCATCTAGCCTGCCCAATCCTGCCAGAATGTTATAAGTTTCAATGAGATCCCCTCTCATTCTTCTAAACTCCAGCAAGTACAAACCCAATCGTCCCAATCTCTCCTCATATGTCATTCCTGCCATCCCAGGTATCTGCCTGGTGAATCTTCGCTGAACTCCCTCCATGGCAGGAATATCCTTCCTCAGATAAGGCGACCAAAACTGCACACAATACTCAACATGTGGTCTCAGCAAGGCCCTGTACAGCTGCAGCAAGACATCCTTGTTCTTGTACTCAAACCCTCTCGCTATGAAGGCCAACATACCAGTTGCCTTCTTAACCGCCTGCTGCACCTGCATGCTTACCTTCAGCGACTGGTGCACAAGGACACCCAGGTCTCGTTGCACTTCCCCTTCTCCCAATCTATTGCCATTCAGGTAATAATCTGCCTTCCTGTTTTTGCCACCAAAGTGGATAACCTCACATTTATGCACGTTATATTGCATCTGCCATGCTTCTGCCCAATCACCCAACCTGTCCAAATCATCCTGTAGTTTCTCGGCATCCTCCTCACAGCACACACGCCTACCCAGCTTTGTGTCGTCTGCAAATTTGGACATATTACATCTAGTTCCCTTGTCTAGGTCATTAATATATATTGTGAATAGCTGGGGTCCAAGGACCGATCCCTGCGGTACCCTACTAATCACTGCCTGCCACTCGGAAAAAGACCCGTTTATTCCAACTCTTTGCTTTCTATCTGCCAACCAGTTCTCTATCTAAGTCAATACCTTGCCCCCAATCCCATGTGCCTTAACTTTACACGCTAATATCTTATGTGGGACCTTATCGAAAGCCTTCTGAAAGTCCAAATACACCACATCCACTGGTTCTCCCTTATCTATTTTACTAGTTACATCGTCAAAAAATTCCAGTAGATTAGTCAAGCACGATTTACCTTTTGTAAATCCATGTTGACTTTGTCCGATCCTGTCACTATTTTCCAAGTGCTCTGATATTACATCTTTTATAATGGACTCTAGCATTTTCCCCACTACCGATGTCAGGCTTACCAGTCTGCAATTCCCCGTTTTCTCTCTACCACCTTTTTTGAATAGTGGGGTAACATTAGTTACCCTCCAATCCATGGGCACTGTTCCAGATTCCATCGAATGTTGGAGAATGATCAGCAATGTATCTACTATTTCTAGGGCCAATTCCTTAAATACCCTAGGATGTAGATTATCAGGCCCTGGGGATTTATCGGCCTTCAATCCCATCAATTTCCCTAACACCATTTCCCTACAAATACTGATTTCTTTCAGTTCCTCCCTTTCATCAGACCCTATGTTCCTTGACATCTGTGGGAGGTTATTTGTGTCCTCCTTTGTGAAGACAGAACCAAAATATGTATTTAATTGGTCGGCCATTTCTTTGTTCCCCATTATAAATTCCCCTGATTCTGACTGCAAGGGACCTACGCTTGACTTCACCAATCTTTTTCTCTTCATATATCTATAAAAGCTTTTAAAGTCAGTTTTTATGTTCCCTGCAAGCTTACTCTCATATTCTATTTTCCCTTTCTGAATGAATCCCTTTGTCCTGTGCTCCCAATCCACTTGGTTACTGCTTTTTCTGGCCAGTTTATATGCCCTCTCCTTGGATCTTATGCTATCCCTAATTTCCCTCGTTGGCCACGGTTGAGTCACCTTTTTTGTTTTATTTTTATGCCAAACTGGGATGAACAAATTCTGTAGTTCATCCATGCGGTCTTTGAATGTTTGCCATTGCCTATCCACTGTTAACCCTTTGAGTGACATTCCCCAATCAATCCTACCCAACTCGCGCCTCAGGCCATCATAGTTTCCTTTATTTAAATTAATGGACCCTAGTCTCTGAGTCAACTACTTCATTCTTCATCTTAATGAAGAATTCGATCATATTATGATCGCTCTGACCCAAGAGGCCTCGTACAACAAGATTGCTAATTTATCCTTTCTCATTACATAATACCCAGTCTAAGATGGCCTGATCTCTGATTGGTTCCTCGACATATTGGTCCAGGAAACCATCTCGTAAACTCTCCAGGAATTCCTCCTCCACAGTATTGTTACCAATTTGGTTAGCCCAATCTATATGTAGATTTAAGTCACCCATGATAACTGCTGTGCCCTTATTGCACGCTTCTCTAATTTCCCTTTTAATGCCATCCCCAACCTCTGCATTACTGTTTGGAGGTCCATATACCACTCCCACTAACATTTTCTGCCCCTTGGTATTTCTCAGTTCTACCCATACAGATTCCACATCATCAGAGCTAATACCCTACCTTACAATTGTGTTAATCCCTTCTTTAACCAGCAATGCTACCCCTCCTCCCTTTCCTTTTTGCCTATCTTTGCTGAATATTGACTTCCCAGCCTTGGCCACCCTGGAGCCATGTTTCCGTAATCCCAATCAAATCATATTCGTTTACCTCTATTTGCACAGCTAATTCATCCACCTTATTACGAATGCTCCTCGCATTAAGACACAAAACCTTCAGGCTTGTTTTTTGAACGCTCTTAGACCTATTAGAATTATTATTTACTGCGGCCATGTTTGATTTAAACTGTTGATTTCTCTGACTGCCACTTTTGTTTTTCTCCTTCCTATCTTTTGCTTTTATCCTTGTTTCCCTTTCCTCTGTCCCCCTGCTCAGGTTCCCAACCCCCTGCCATTTTAGTTTAAACCCTCCCCCAGAGCACTAGCAAACACTCCCCCTAGGACATTGGTCCTGGCCCTGCCCAGGTGCAAACCGTCCGGTTTGAACTGGTCCCACCTCCCCCAGAACTAGTTCCAATGTCCCAGGAATTTGAATCCTTCCCCCTCGCACCATTCCTCTAGCCATGTATTCATCTGAAATATCTTTCTATTTTTACTCTGACTAGCACATGGCACTGGTAGCAATCCTGAGATTACTAACTTTGAGGTCCTATTTTTTAATTTACCTCCTAACTCCCTATATTCAGCTGTTAGGACCTCATCCCATTTTTTACCTATATCGTTGGTACCTATATGCAGCACGACAACTGGCTGTTCACCCTCCCCTTTCAAGATGTTCTGCAGCCGCTCTGAGACATCCTTGACCCTTACACCAGGGAGGCAACACACCATCCTGGAGTCTCGTTTGTGGCCGCAGAAACACCTATCTATTCCCCTTACAATAGAATCCCCTTTTACTATAGCTCTACCCTTCTTTTTCCTCCTGTCCTGTGCAGCAGAGGCACCCCTGGTGCCAGGAAGTTGGCTGCTGCTGCCTTCCTCTGATAAGCCATCCCCCTCAACAGTACTCAAAGTGGTGTATCTGTTTGAGAGGGGGATGTCCACCAGGGACCCCTGCACTACCTGCCTGTGCCTAGTACTCTGTCTGTTGGTCACCCTTTCCCTTTCTGCCTGTCCAACCTTTGCCTGCGGTGTGACCAACTGATCAAACGTGATATCCACGATGACCTCAGCCTCCTGAATGGTCCAGTATGTATCAAATCGCAGCTCAAGCACCGCAATGCGGTCTGCCAGTAGCTGCAGCTGGATACACTTCCTGCACACGTAGTTCTCAGGGACACAGGAGCATTCAGCATATAATGAAAATGATTATCTTGTAGAATCTCAGGGGAGCTGTAATGTCAGACACCCCTGATCGGTCCAGATACCTGAACTGCTACTGCAGAAGGCACACAGTCATCTTTACGACAACTTGCAATGCCTTCGATATAATTGCGATTACGGAGACATGGCTGCAGGACGTCATGTCGTTGTTAGTAAAGGATGAAACCAGAGCAATAGTGAGAAAGGATGTTAGCTCAGGAAATCAAGATTTAGAATCAGTCTCAGTGGAGCTAAGAAGCATCAAGGGGCTGAAAACATTGGTGGGAGTTGTCTATAGGCCTCCAAACAGTAGTGGTAATGTAGGGGACGGCATCAAACAGGAAATTAGAGATACATGTAACAAGGGTACTACAGTAATTATGGGTGACTTTAATCTACATATAGACTGACCAAACCAGATTAGCAATAATACTGTGAAGGATGAATTCTTGGAGTGTATACAAGATGGTTTTTTAGACCAGTACGTTGAGGAGCGAACTAGGGAACAGGCTAACCTAGATTGGGTATTGTGCAATGAGAAGGGGTTAATTAATAATCTTGTTGTGCACGGTCCTTTAGGGAAGAGTGGCCATATCATGATATAATTCTTCATTAAGATGGAAAGTGAAGTAGTCCAATCCGAAACTAGGGTCCTAAATCTAAACAAAGGAAACTATAAAGGTATGATGAGGGAGTTGGCTATGATAGATTGGGGAGCTTCATTAAAAGGCATGACAGTGGCTAGACAATGGCTAACATTTAAGGAACGAATGTATGAATTGCAACAGTTATACATTCCTTTCTGGTGCAAAAACACAAAGGGAAAAGCGGCCCAACCATGGCTAACAGAAGAAATTAAGGATAGTATTAGATCCAAAGAGGAGTCATATAAAGTTGCCAGAAAAAGTAGCAAGCCTAAGGATTGGGAACAGTTTAGAGTTCAACAAAAAAGGACCAAGAGATTGATTAAGAGGGGAAAAATAGAGTGTGATAGTAAACTTCCAAGGAACATAAAAGCGGACTGTAAAAGCTTCTACAAGTATGTAAAAAGAAAAAGATTAGTGAAGACAAATGTAGGTCCCTTACAGTCAGAAACGGGAGAATTTATAATGGGGAACGAGGAAATGGCAGAGCAATTAAACAAATACTTTGGTTCTGTCTTCACGGAAGAGGGCACAAATAACTTCCCAGAAATGCTAAGGAACCAAGGGCTAAAAATTTGGGGCGCCATCTTTGCTGGGGCTACTTTTAGTGCCCCAGAAAAATTAGCGCACCCTCTCCAGAAATTGAGTGGTTGTGCCCCAAGAGGGAAGCAGGGCACTACTGGAAGTGCTCCGTATCCCTATTGGGGTGCTGTGAGTCAATATCGCGGTGAGACGTGCCACAGCACCATGCGCTGCGGCACGTCGAGCTGCTGTATTGCAGGCCTTCCTCCCCTTCTTAAAGGGGAGGGGCCTTGCGCAGTGCGATCCAGGGCCCAGCTGGGCCCCCAGGGATCGGGAGTGCTGGCAAAAGAGCCCAGCACTCAAGAGAAGTGCCGGGCTCTTGGCGCATAGCTGGCACTCTGCGGGGGGGGGCGGCATTCAGGAGGCCAGGGACGGGACCACAAGCATGTGCTGGCAGGCGGCCAGCAACAAAAATGGCCGCCCTGCACCTTGCCTTTACATTGCACCTCCCTGGCAGCATGTAGGCCCCCCTGACCCCATCGGACATAGCGTCCAGCAGTAAATCAGGGGGCACTCCCGAAGATCACGGCCGGGGCGCGAGCGGGGCGTTGCACATGGTGATGCCATCATCGCCAGTGGCGCAGTGCCGTGGGGTACTACTGGTTAGTGCTGCCGTTAACCTACCACTGAACTTCGCAGGAGGCGTGGGCAGTGCCGCATCTGGGTGCTAGTTGCTTTGCGCGCCTCGTTAGAGCCTTCTTAGGGTGCTAACGGGAGGCGCAAAGCAAACCAGTTTTTTGCCCCCAAGGGTCTAGTGAGAAGGAGGAATTAAAGGAAATTAGTATTAGTAAAAAAAATAGTGCAGGAGAAATTAATAGAACTGAAAGCCGATAAATCCCCAGGGCCTGATAATCTGCATACCAGAGTATTGAAAGAGGTAGCCATGGATGCATTGGTTGTCATCTTCCAAAATTCTACAGATTATGGAACAGTTCCTGCAGATTGGAGTGTGGAAAATGTAACCCCACTATTTAAAAAAGGAGGGAGAGAGAAAACAGGGGAATTACAAACGGGTTAGCCTAACATCAATAGTAGGGAAAATGCTAGAGTCTATTAAACAGGATGTGATAACAGGACACTTAGAAAATATCAACAGGATTAGACAAAGTCAACATGGATTTATGAAAGGGAAATCGTGTTTGACAAATCTACTGGAGTTTTTTGAGGATGTAACTGGTAGAATAGATAAGGGAGACCCAGTGGATGTGGTGTATTTGGAAATAAACTCTAAAGCCTGCACATCTGCCAATGCACTTTATTATGGTTATGTTTATGTTAATGTATTACAAGCCAAATGTATGTTGAATGTTTAAATGTCTTAATCTAAATGTACACTCTCGGGAGCCGCAAGCCTACATTTCGTTGTACTGCACTTGTGCACTAACAATGACAATAAAAGTTGATTTGATTTGATTTTGATTTGATTTTCAGAAGGCCTTTGATAAAGTCCCACATAAGAGGTTAGTGAGCAAAATTAAAGCACATGGGATTGGGGGTAATATACTGGCAAGGATGTCTTACTACAGTTATACAGGGCCTTGGTGAGACCACACCTAGAGTACTGTGTGCAGTTTTGGTCTCCTTACCTAAGAAAGGATATACTTGCCATAGAGGGTGTGCAGCGAAGATTCACCAGACTGATTCCTGGGATGGCAGGACTGTCATATGAAGAGAGATTGGGTTGACTAGGCCTGTATTCACTAGAGTTTAGAAGAATGAGAGAGGAGCTCATTGAAACATATAAAATTCTGACAGGGCTAGACAGGCTGGATGCAGGGAAGATGTTTCCCCTGGCTGGGGGCTCTAGAACGAGGGGTCACAGTCTCAGGATACGGGGTAGGACATTTAGGACTGAGATGAGGAGAAATTTCTTCACTCAGTGGGTGGTGAACCTGTGGAATTCTCTACCACAGAAGGCTGTGGAGGCCAAGTCACTGAATATATTTAAGAAGGAGATAGATAGATTTCTAGACACAAAATGCGCCAAGGGGTATGAGGAGAGAGTGGGAATATGGTATTGAGTTAGAGGATCAGCCATGATCATATTGAATGGTGGAGCATGCTCGAAGGGCCGAATGGCCTACTCCTGCTCCTATTTTTCTATGTTTCTATGTTTCTTTCTATGTTGCTTCCCTATGTTTGAAGTTGACCAATTGTCTCCTTGAAGCTAATGGAGCAGCTCTAACTGCCACATGCTAAACATGAGCTTCCAGAGGCACTGGTCATCAATCATTGTCAGATAGCTGTACCTGGGCCTGTAGGTATGGTTAGTGACATATTGGCTGGTGCAGACACAACGCCTCTGGTGCCATTAGACATCCCTGGCAGCCCTTCTCTGCTCCTGCTTGTCCGCTTAAATTTAATCAAGTGTCAGTTGAACAATTGATCCTTGTAAACAAGTGACATTTCAAATAAGGTGGGAGTCTGTCATAATTTGCAATAGAGAGACGAAATTCAAGTCAAAAGCCAAGAAGTAAGAATTGTTCATCCCATCCAGATGCGAACAGAACCACTGACCTGGAAAACATTGTTACTGAAGAAGCCTACTGCTAGGCGTGTGCTTGCTTTATCAGGGCTGTTCATGTTCCAAGACTAAAAAATTGCCTACGAGCTGATGAACTGGCTCAGTTGTATTTAGTTATGAAGATAGCCTATTAGACATTTTTCTTAAATAAAAATCAATCCCTATAATCAGTTGCACTGAAGGACAAAGGGAGCAAGTGGATTGTGAAGCATTTGGAACAATAGGAGCTTATATCTCCAAATCTAGGCAATCTACTGCTTCACCTCTTCCAGTGGTAGGCAGCTTCATTAGATTGAGGAAAGGAAATGAAAAAATTGGCTCTAATCATAAACTTCTTCTTTGTTCATATATATCAACTTAGCCCTTCAGCAAAGTGCTAGTGTCCTACAGAGAATTACAATCGGTCTAGCCCTTTTCTGGGTCTTTACCAATGAAGCAGTAGATGAGATGAAGTCAAAGATTGGCATGATTGTTATATTACTACCATCCATCAAATCTCCCTATCAAATCAACAGCCAATTTGCGCACAGCAAGGTTGCATGAACAGCAATGAGATAATGACCAGATAATCTGGGGGGACTTTGTACCATTAGTTCAGGCAGGACACCCTGGTGATGGGTGAGTTGAAGTTCACAGAGGGTGGAGCATGTGAAGCTGGCTAGGAAGCATTGGAGTAAATTGAATCTGGAGGTGACAAATGCATGACTGAGTGTTTCCCCTTCAAATGGACTGAGGCAAGTGATGTTACAGAGTTGGAAATAGGCATTCTTTGTGATGGAGAGGTTATGGAATTGGAAGCTCATCTCAGGGTCAAACAAAATGCTAAAGATGTGAACAATCTGATTCAGCTAGAGACAGTAGAGTCAGGAAGGTGGGGGTGGGGGGTGGCGGGGGAGGATGGAGTCAGTGGCGAGGATATGGCGTTTGTGGCAGGTGCCAAAAACAATGGTTTTGGTTTTCCCAATGTTTAACTGGAGGAAATTGTGGCTCATTCAAGACTGACCATCAAACAAACAGCCTGACAGAATAGAAGCAGTGGAGGGGTTGAGGGAAATGTGGGAGAGGTAAAGCTGAGTATTGTCAGTGTACATGTGGAAGCTAACCCCATGGTGGCTGTGATCAACTAGGTAAGAGTGGAAGCTTTTGAGGTCAGTCTCAGAGCTGGACGATGAAAGAGAGGAGATGAAGGTGGATGGTGTGATGGACTGTGTCACAGGCTGCAGAAAGGTCAAGGAGAATGAGGAGAGATTATTACCAATTGAGGCAGGAAAAGTACGTTTCACAGACGCAATTTGTGGCCAGGCAATATAATATAATATATATATTTGTCGCTACAAATTGCACTCTGCACCTCTACCATTCTTAGAGGAGTTTTACAATATAACCATCATCATAGAGTGTTAAAAATAGAGATATACCCTCTGATTCTGAAGACTGGTGAAATAACTGAAGATACAGTTGCGATACTTACATAGTGTTTGTTATTTTGACTATCAAACAAGCAATAGCTTGCTTTGTGTCTGTAATTTTAAATCCCCTAACAAGCTGCCAAGTTAAAATAGCCTGAACCACACCACATTGGTAGTTAATGTCAGACAAAACCTGAAATTATATTTGATACATAAGGGGCATAATGGGGAGAGGTCATTAACATACGATGAAATCCATTGTTACAGTGCTGAAAGAAGCAAAGGCAATTTAGCGCAGCATTCCACCACCACACAATAGACAGTACATAACATCTTTGTGTGCATCCAAGCAGATGATTAGTGTATGGACCAGGTCCAGTGACTCTAGCTGAACTTACACCTCAGCTGAAGATACTTGGCAGATTGATGCAGTAGGCAACAAAGGTTCCAATATTTCATATGAAAGAGCCAAACTCATGAACTGTCCATCATTCAAGCTCTTTTATTCCAGAGATCATGGAATGCTTTATTCGTCGAATGCCTAGTCATGAGTAATTATCATCTGAAAGAACAAGGGTTCAAGACACTGCCTGAATACAACTGCTATCTGATCCATCTTCCTTTCAAATTTACCAAAGAAAGATCAGTGCTTTCAATTCATTTTACACTGTGCATGCTGTTTAGTAAATAAGAAATAAAACAAGAACAATCCATGGATCAAACCCCATTCAAGGGTTGTTTTGCTGACAAATAAACAATTGGTTGAATAACTGAAAATGTAATCTGTGCTCAGAAAGAGTAGAGGCGACAAAATAGAGAGTAAATTGAAAATAAATCAGCGACGTTGGATATGTACAGCAGGTCTATCAGCAACTGAAAAGGAACATAAGAACAGGAGTAGGCCATTCAGCCCCTCCATTCAATTAGATCATGGCTGATCTGTATTGTAACTCCATCTAACCACTGTGAAGGAATAAGCCATATAACTTATTCAGAAAAATACACCATTCTATTAAAGAATTCTGGCTTTATTAGTAACATGACAAACTGGGTTTGGAAATCTAAAAACCTAACAATGGAGAAGCTGTAACAGCATTCAGGCTATTGAGATAAGATAGTTGTTCACACTGAATCAATAACCTTATTGAAACAGAAGGTTAAAGGCTACTGACAGTCTGAATCTTTGGGAACAAGACAATAGTACACCCTGGTTAAGGTGCTCTAATTTACACTTTGTAATGAAGCACAAACTTATGCCTTCGTAAAAATGACATCAAGTAAAAAACCTGCCGTCACACCGTTTTTATGTTAAACTTAGAACACCTACAGAGGAGAGACACGATTCTGTGTTACTACCAGCTGAGGTGACTAATAATTGCATAGATCACCCTGGTTAAAGTGTTCTAATTTACACTTCCTAAAGAGGCACAAAGAGAAGGCCTTAGTAGAAATGACATCAAATAAAATGCACCTGCTGTTACACCATTTTTTATGGTAAGCTTAGAATACCAAGAGGAGAGACACGATTCTGTATTGCTACCAGCTGAGGTGACTGTAAGAATTGCAGCAGTCAGCAGAAAAATGATTAGAGATAATTAGCTTACATCAACAGAAAACCGAAAGGGAATACCACTGGAAAAGGGTATAAATATTGAACTCTCAAATGGGATAGTAGACTCGCTATAAAAGGGCAAAGTGATTCTCAGATTCAGAGGTAGGCTCTGTAAGTCTACAACTCTTTGTACCTCAGGGATCAATGGTACTGTATTTGATTTTGTTGGATATCCTGAATAAGACTAAGAACTGTAAAACTGTAGTGAAGTTAAGATTTGAGAATAAGGATCTCTGACAATAAGATGGTAAAGCTTTCTCTTTTTGGAACTGTTAATGTTGCGATTGACTCACCAACTGTAACTTACATGTCAGTTCTTTAATAAATCTATAAATTTTTAGAATTGTCTCACATAATATTTCTGTATCAAACTCACAAACTCAATCTCTGTACACTCTTTGGTGAGGAGTTGCAGAATTCTGGGGGAGTTTTCCGGACCCTCATAATATCCGGAACGTTACAGTCTAGCTAAATTATTAAAAGTGCTATCTGGAGGACGGTAACATTTTCAGGTTGTTCCTTTCCTTTGGAGAGAGATAGTCTGGACCTTTAGACCCAATTAAGCGTCTTTAGGATTTGGCTACCTCAAACTTTAGTTGAAAGTGAACACCTGGGGAATACGCCTGATCTGGGGTAGCCCTAAAGGGGCAAGGACTAGTAATAATCCCTTCACCACCTTGGTTCCATAACCCTACTTTTGCCTAACAAAAATCTATCAATCTCAGTTTTGAATTTTTCAATTGACCTATCCTCAACAGGTTTTTGGGAGAGGCAGTTCCAGATTTCCACTGACCTTTATGTGAAGAAGTGCTTCCTATCATCACCCCTGAATGGCCTAGCTCTAATTTTAAGGTTTTTCTGGACTTGTTCTGGACTCCCCACGAAAGGAAATAGTTTATTTTGATCTACTCTATCAGATCCTTTAATCATCTTAAACACCTCAATTAAATCATCCCTTAATCTTCTATACTCAAGGGAATACAAGACAGGTCTATGCAACCTGTCCTCATAATTTAACCCTCTTAGCCCCTTGTACAAAAAAATAAAGTTGAACATTTCAGGTAGAGACTCTTCAAAGTTCTGAAAAGTCACTACCCAGAACATTGAACCTGTTTTTCTCTTTTCAGGTACTAATGGTCCTGCTGTCCATTTTCAGCCTTTTCTGTTTTTATTTCAGTTTTTAAGCATTTGCAATTTTTCATTAACAGTAGATCTAATCGACCAAAAAGGTTGTTGCCACACATTCAATTGTCTGTTTGATATCAAAATTTGGATTAGCCAAAACTTCTTCCAGCTGAAGGTCAGCAGAACTGAGGCCATGTTCTTCAGCTCCCACCAGCAGCTCCATACCTCTGGTCTTGACTCCATCAATCTCCCTGGCTGCCATCGCAGTCTGACTCAAGAAATGTGGAGCTTTGGCATCCTGCTTGGCCTCAAGCTCAGCTTCCTCCATCTCATCCACTCGATTACCAAAACCGCTTTCTTTCACATCTACAATGTTACCTGCCTCTGCCCATCTCCTCTTCCATTGCCAAAACCCTAGTCCATGCCTTCATCACCTTAATGTTTGATTTTTCTATAAATTCTCATTTGTCCTCCCTGCCTCAATAGTTCACAAGATTCAACCCACCCAAAATTTTGGACATAAGAACACAAGAAATCAGAGCGGGAGTAGCCCCTCGAGCCTGCTGTGCCATTCAATAAGATCATGGCTGATCTTCAACCACAACTCTACTTTCCCAACCGATCCCCATATCCCTTGATTCCCTTAGAGTCCAAAATCTATTGATCTCAGCCTTGAATATACTCAACGACTGAGCATGCACAGCCCCCTGGGGTAAAGAATTCCAAAGATTCACAACCTCCTGAGTGAAGAAATTTCTCCTCAGCTCAGTCCTAAATGGTTGACCCCTTATCCTGAGACTATGCCCTCTAGTTCTAGACTGTCCAGCCAGGGGAAACAGCATCTCAGCATTTACCCTGTCAAGACCTCTCAGAATCTTATATGTTTCAATGAGATCACCTCTCATTCTTCTAAACTCAGGAGCATATAGGCCCAATCTACTCATCTCTCCTCATAGGACAACCCTCTCATTCCGGGAATCAATCTAGTGAACCTTCATTGCACCCTCTCCAAGGCACGTATATCCTTGCTTAGGTACAGCAATCAAAGCTGTGCAATGTAATCCAGGTGTGGTTGCACCAACGCCCTGTACAATTGTAGCAAGTCTTCCTTACTCTGATACTCCAACACCCTTGCAATAAAGGCCAACATACCATTTGCCTTCCAAATTGCTTGCAGTACCTGCATTTTAACTTTCTGTGTTTCGTGTACAAGGACCCCAAAACCCCTCTAAACACTAACATTTAATTGCTTCTCACCATTTAAAAAATATTCTGTTTTTCTATTCTTCCTACCAAAGTGAATAACCTCACATTTCCCAGCATCATACTCCATCTGCCAACTTATTGCCCACTCACTTAACCTGTCTATATACTTTTGCAGATGCTTTGTGTCCTCCTCACAGCTTACTTTCCCACCTAGCTTTGTATCGTCAGCACACTTGCATACATTACACTCGGTCCCCTCAACTAAGTTATTAATATAGATTGTAAATGGCTGAGGGCCCTGCTTTGATCCTTGCAGCATCCCACTAGTAACAGCCTGGCAACCTGAAAATGACACATTTATTCCTACTCTCTGTTTTCTGTCCTTTAAACAATTCTCTATTTATGCAAATATATTACCCCCAACCCCATGAGTCCTTACCTTGTGTAACAATCTGTCGTGTGGCACGACATCGAACGCCTTTTTGAAGATATATTCTCACCTACACAATGTTCCATGCTCCACACAGCCCAGTCCTTTCTAATTTCCACTGGTTCCCCATTCCCCAACATGTTAGTTTCAAATCTCTCTATGACTTACCCTCACCCGACATTTGTGACCTCCTCCTCCCTTAATTTCACCCTCCACTCCTCTTAAACCAAACTCTCTTCACCCTTCACTCCTCTTAAACCAGACTCTCTTCACCTTCCACTCCTCTTAAACCAGACTCTCTTCACCCGCCACTCCCCTTAAAGCAGACTCTCTTCACCCTCCACTCCCTTTAAACCAGATTCTCTTCACCTTCCGCTCCCCTTAAACCAGACTCTCTTCACCCTCCACTCGCCTTAAACCAGACTCTCTTCACCCTCCACTCCCCTTAAACCAGACTCTCTTCACCCTCCACTCTCCTAAAACCAAACTCTCTTCACCCTCCACTCCCCTTAAACCAGACTCTCTTCACCCACCACTCCCCTTAAACCAGGCTTTCTTCACCCTCCACTCCCCTTAAACCAGACTCTCTTCAACCTTCATTCCCCTTAAAGCAGACTCTCTTCACCCTCCACTCCTCTTAAACCAGACTCTCTTCACCTTCCACTCCTCTTAAACCACACTCTCTTCACCCTCCACTCCCCTTAAACCAGACTCTCTTCACCCTCCACTCCCCTTAAACCACACTCTCTTCACCCTCCACTCCCCTTAAACCAGACTCTCTTCACCCTCCACTCCCCTTAAACCAGACTCTCTTCACCCTCCACTCCTCTTAAACCAGACTCTCTTCAACCTCCATTCCCCTTAAAGCAGACTCTCTTCACCCTCCACTCCTCTTAAACCAGACTCTCTTCACCTTCCACTCCTCTTAAACCACACTCTCTTCACCCTCCACTCCCCTTAAACCAGACTCTCTTCACCTTCCACTCCCCTTAAACCAGATTCTCTTCACCCTCCACTCGACTTAAACCAGACTCTCTTCACTCTCCACTCCCCTTAAACCAGACTCTCTTCACTCTCCACTCCCCTTAAACCAGACTCTCTTCACCCTCCACTCCCCTTAAACCAGACTCTCTTCACCCTCCACTCCCCTTAAAGCAGACTCTCTTCATCCTCCACACCTCTTAAACCAGACTCTCTTCATCCTCCACTCCCCTTAAACCAGACTCTCTTCACCCTCCACTCCTCTGAAACAAGACTCTCTTCACCCTCCACTCCTCTTAAACCAGACTCTCTTCACCCTCCACTCCCCTTAAACCAGACTCTCTTCACCTTCCACTCCCCTTAAACCAGACTCTCTTCAACCTCCACTACCCTTAAACCAGACTCTTCTCACCTTCCACGCCCCTTAAACCAGATTCTCTTCACCCTCCACTCCACTTAAACCAGACTCTCTTCACCCTCCACTCCCCTTAAACCAGACTCTCTTCACCCTCCACTTCCCTTAAACCAGAATCTCTTCACCCTCCACTCCCCTTAAACCAGACTCCCTTCACCCTCAACTCCTCATAAACCAGACGCTCTTCACCCTCCACTCCTCTTAAGCCAGACTCTCTTCATCCTCCACTCCCCTTAAACCAGACTCACTTCACCCTCCAGTCCCCTTAAACCAGACTCTCTTCACCTTCCACTCCCCTTAAACCAGACTCTCTTCAACCTCCACTCCCCTTAAACCAGACTCTCTTCACCCTCCACTCCCTTTAAACCAGATTCTCTTCACCTTCCACTCCCCTGAAACCAGACTCTCTTCACCCTTCACTCCCTTTAAACCAGATTCTCTTCACCTTCCACTCCCCTTAAACCAGACTCACTTCACCCTCCACTCCTGTTAAACCTGACTCTCTTCACCTTCCACTCCTCTTAAGCTAGAATCTCTTCACCCTCCATTCCCCTTAAAGTAGACTCCCTTCACCCTCCACTCCTGTTAAACCTGACTCTCTTCACCTTCCACTCCTCTTAAACCAGACTCTCTTCACCCTCCTCTCCCCTTAAACCAGACTCTCTTCACCCTCCATTCCCCTTAAAGTAGACTCTCTTCACCCTCCACTCCTGGTTAACCTGACTCTCTTCACCTTCCACTCCTCTTAAACCAGACTCTCTTCACCCTCCTCTCCCCTTAAACCAGGCTCTCTTCACCCTCCACTCCCCTTAAACCAGACTCTCTTCACCCTCCACTCCCCTTAAACCTGACTCTCTACACCCTCCACTCCCCTTAGACCAGACTCTCTTCACCCTCCACTCCTCTTAAGCCAGACTCTCTTCACCCTCCATTCCTCTGAAACCAGATTCTCTTCACCCTCCACTCCTCCGAAACAAGACTCTCTTCACCCTCAACTCCGCTTAAAGCAGACTCTCATCACCCTCCACTCCTCTTAAACCAGATTCTCTTCACCCTCCACTCCACTTAAACCAGACTCTCTTCACCCTCCACTCCCCTTAAACCAGACTCTCTTCACCCTCCACTCCCCTTAAACCAGACTCTCTTCACCCTCCACTCCACTTAAACCAGACTCTCTTCACCCTCCACTCCCCTTAAACCAGACACTCTTCACCCTCCACTCCCCTTAAACCAGACTCTCTTCACCCTCAACTCCTCATAAACCAGACGCTCTGCACCCTCCACTCCTCTTAAACCAGACTCACTTCACCCTCCACTCCCCTTAAACCAGACTCTCTTCACCTTCCACTCCCCTTAAACTTGACTCTCTTCAACCTCCACTCCCCTTAAACCAGACTCTCTTCACCTTCCACTCACCTTAAACCAGATTCTCTTCACCCTCCACTCCCTTTAAACCAGACTGTCTTCACCCTCCACTCCCCTTAAACCAGACTCTCTTTACCCTCCACTCCCCATAAGACAGACTCTCTTCACCCTCCACTCCCCTTAAACCAGACTCTCTTCACCTTCCACTCCCCTTAATCCAGACTCTCTTCACCCTTCACTCCTCTTAAACCAGACTCTCTTCACCCTCCACTCCTCTTAAACCAGACTCTCTTCACCCTCCACTCCTCTTAAACCAGACTCCCATCACCCTCCACCCCCCGAAACCAGACTCACTTCACCCTCCACTCCTCTTAAACAAGACTCTTTTCACCCTCCACTCCCCTTAAACCAGACTCTCTTCACCCTCCACTCCCCTTAAACCAGACTCTCTTCACCCTCCACTCCCCTTAAACCAGACTCTCTTCACCCTCCACTACCCTTAAACCAGACTCTCTTCACGCTCCACTCCCCTTAAAGCAGACTCTCTTCACCCTCCACTCCCCTTAAACCAGACTCTCTTCACCCTCCACTCCACTTAAACAAGACTCTTTTCACCCTCCACTCCCCTTAAACCAGACTCTCTTCACCCTCCACTCCCCTTAAACCAGACTCTCTTCACCCTCCACTCCCTTGAAACCAGACTCTCTTCACCCTCCACTCCCCTTAAACCAGACTCTCTTCACCTTCCACTCCCCTTAAACCAGACTCTCTTCAACCTCCACTCCCCTTAAACCAGACTCTCTTCACCTTCCACTCCCCTTAAACCAGATTCTCTTCACCCTCCACTCCACTTAAACCAGACTCTCTTCACCCTCCACTCCCCTTAAACCAGACTCTCTTCACCCTCCACTCCCCTTAAACCAGTCTCTCTTCACCCTCCACTCTCCTTAAACCAGACTCTCTTCACCCTCCACTCCCCTTAAACCAGACTCACTTCACCTTCCACTCCCCTTAAACCAGACTCTCTTCACCCTCCACTCCCCTTAAACAAGACTCTCTTCACCCTCAACTCCTCCTAAACCAGACTCTCTTCACCCTCCAGTCCCCTTAAACCAGACTCTCTTCACACTCCACTCCCCTTAATCCAGACTCTCTTCACCCTCCACTCCTCTTAAACCAGACTCTCTTCACCCTCCACTCCTCTTAAACCAGACTCCCGTCACCCTCCACTCCCCTTAAACCAGACTCCCTTCACCCTCCTCCTCCCTTAAACCAGACTCTCTTCACCCTCCACTCCTCTTAAACCAGACTCTCTTCACCCTCCACTCCCCTTAAACCAGACTCTCTTCACCCTCCACTCCCCTTAAACCAGACTCTCTTCACCCTCCACTCCCCTTAAACCAGACTCTCTTCACCCTCCACTCCTCTTAAACCAGACTCTCTTCACCTTCCAGTCCTCTTAAACCAGACTCACTTCACCCTCCACTCCCCTTAAATCAGACTCTCTTCACCCTCCACTCCCCTTAAACCAGACTCTCTTCACCTTCCACTCCCCTTAAACCAGACTCTCTTCATCCTCTACGCCTCTTAAACAAGACTCCCTTCACCCTCCACTCCCCTTAAACCAGACTCTCTTCACCTTCCAGTCCTCTTAAACCAGACTCTCTTCACCCTCCACTCCCCTTAAACTAGACTTTCTTCACCCTCCACTCCACTTAAACCAGACTCTGTTCACCCTCCACTCCTCTTAAACCAGACTCTCTTCACCTTCCACTCCCCTTAAACCAAACTCTCTTCACCCTCCACTCCCCTTAAACCAGACTCTCTTCACCCTCCACTCCCCTTAAACCAGACTCTCTTCACCCTCCACTCCCCTTAAACCAGACTCTCTTCACCCTCCACTCCCCTTAAACCAGACTCTCTTCACCCTCCACTCCCCTTAAACCAGACTCTCCTCACCCTCCACTCCCCTTAAACCAGACTCTCTTCACCCTCCACTCCCCTTAAACCAGACTCTCTTCACCCTCCACTCCTCTTAAACCAGACTCTCTTCACCCTCCACTCCTCTTAATCCAGACTCTCTTCACCCTTCACTCCTCTTAAACCAGACTCTCTTCACCCTCCACTCCTCTTAAACCAGACTCTCTTCACCCTCCACTCCTCTTAAACCAGACTCCCATCACCCTCCACCCCCCTGAAACCAGACTCTCTTCACCCTCCACTCCTCTTAAACAAGACTATTTTCACCCTCCACTCCCCTTAAACCAGACTCTCTTCACCCTCCACTCCCCTTAAACCAGACTCTCTTCACCCTCCACTCCCCTTAAACCAGACTCTCTTCACCCTCCACTACCCTTAAACCAGACTCTCTTCACGCTCCACTCCCCTTAAACCAGACTCTCTTCATCCTCCACTCCCCTTAAACCAGACTCTCTTCACCCTCCACTCCGCTTAAACAAGACTCTTTTCACCCTCCACTCCCCTTAAACCAGACTCTCTTCACCCTCCACTCCCCTTAAACCAGACTCTCTTCACCCTCCACTCCCTTTAAACCAGACTCTCTTCACCCTCCACTCCCCTTCAACCAGACTCTCTTCACCTTCCACTCCCCTTAAACCAGACTCTCTTCAACCTCCACTCCCCTTAAACCAGACTCTCTTCACCTTCCACTCCCCTTAAACCAGATTCTCTTCACCCTCCACACCACTTAAACCAGACTCTCTTCACCCTCCACTCCCCTTAAACCAGACTCTCTTCACCCTCCACTCCCCTTAAACCAGTCTCTCTTCACCCTCCACTCTCCTTAAACCAGACTCTCTTCACCCTCCACTCCCCTTAAACCAGACTCACTTCACCTTCCACTCCCCTTAAACCAGACTCTCTTCACCCTCCACTCCCCTTAAACAAGACTCTCTTCACCCTCAACTCCTCCTAAACCAGACTCTCTTCACCCTCCAGTCCCCTTAAACCAGACTCTCTTCACACTCCACTCCCCTTAATCCAGACTCTCTTCACCCTCCACTCCTCTTAAACCAGACTCTCTTCACCCTCCACTCCTCTTAAACCAGACTCCCGTCACCCTCCACTCCCCTTAAACCAGACTCCCTTCACCCTCCTCCTCCCTTAAACCAGACTCTCTTCACCCTCCACTCCTCTTAAACCAGACTCTCTTCACCCTCCACTCCCCTTAAACCAGACTCTCTTCACCCTCCACTCCCCTTAAACCAGACTCTCTTCACCCTCCACTCCCCTTAAACCAGACTCTCTTCACCCTCCACTCCTCTTAAACCAGACTCTCTTCACCTTCCAGTCCTCTTAAATCAGACTCACTTCACCCTCCACTCCCCTTAAATCAGACTCTCTTCACCCTCCACTCCCCTTAAACCAGACTCTCTTCACCTTCCACTCCCCTTAAACCAGACTCTCTTCATCCTCTACGCCTCTTAAACAAGACTCCCTTCACCCTCCACTCCCCTTAAACCAGACTCTCTTCACCTTCCAGTCCTCTTAAACCAGACTCTCTTCACCCTCCACTCCCCTTAAACTAGACTTTCTTCACCCTCCACTCCACTTAAACCAGACTCTGTTCACCCTCCACTCCTCTTAAACCAGACTCTCTTCACCTTCCACTCCCCTTAAATCAAACTCTCTTCACCCTCCACTCCCCTTAAACCAGACTCTCTTCACCCTCCTCTCCCCTTAAACCAGACTCTCTTCACCCTCCACTCCCCTTAAACCAGACTCTCTTCACCCTCCACTCCCCTTAAACCAGACTCTCTTCACCCTCCACTCCCCTTAAACCAGACTCTCTTCACCCTCCACTCCCCTTAAACCAGACTCTCTTCACCCTCCACTCCCCTTAAACCAGACTCTCTTCACCCTCCACTCCTCTTAAACCAGACTCTCTTCACCCTCCACTCCTCTTAATCCAGACTCTCTTCACCCTTCACTCCTCTTAAACCAGACTCTCTTCACCCTCCACTCCTCTTAAACCAGACTCTCTTCACCCTCCACTCCTCTTAAACCAGACTCCCATCACCCTCCACCCCCCTGAAACCAGACTCTCTTCACCCTCCACTCCTCTTAAACAAGACTCTTTTCACCCTCCACTCCCCTTAAACCAGACTCTCTTCACCCTCCACTCCCCTTAAACCAGACTCTCTTCACCCTCCACTCCCCTTAAACCAGACTCTCTTCACCCTCCACTACCCTTAAACCAGACTCTCTTCACGCTCCACTCCCCTTAAAGCAGACTCTCTTCACCCTCCACTCCCCTTAAACCAGACTCTCTTCACCCTCCACTCCACTTAAACAAGACTCTTTTCACCCTCCACTCCCCTTAAACCAGACTCTCTTCACCTTCCACTACCCTTAAACCAGACTCTCTTCACCCTCCACTCCCCTTAAACCAGACTCTCTTCACCCTCCACTCCCTTTAAACCAGACTCTCTTCACCCTCCACTCCCCTTAAACCAGACTCTCTTCACCTTCCACTCCCCTTAAACCAGACTCTCTTCAACCTCCACTCCCCTTAAACCAGACTCTCTTCACCTTCCACTCCCCTTAAACCAGATTCTCTTCACCCTCCACTCCACTTAAACCAGACTCTCTTCACCCTCCACTCCCCTTAAACCAGACTCTCTTCACCCTCCACTCGCCTTAAACCAGACTCTCTTCACCCTCCACTCCCCTTAAACCAGACTCTCTTCACCCTCCACTCCCCTTAAACCAGACTCTCTTCACCCTCCACTCCCCTTAAACCAGACTCTCTTCACCCACCACTCCCCTTAAACCAGGCTTTCTTCACCCTCCACTCCCCTTAAACCAGACTCTCTTCAACCTCCACTCCCCTTAAAGCAGACTTTCTTCACCCTCCACTCCTCTTAAACCAGACTCTCTTCACCTTCCACTCCTCTTAAACCACACTCTCTTCACCCTCCACTCCCCTTAAACCAGACTCTCTTCACCCTCCACTCCCCTTAAACCACACTCTCTTCACCCTCCACTCCCCTTAAACCAGACTCTCTTCACCCTCCACTCCCCTTAAACCAGACTCTCTTCGCCCTCCACTCCTCTTAAACCAGACTCTCTTCAACCTCCATTCCCCTTAAAGCAGACTCTCTTCACCCTCCACTCCTCTTAAACCAGACTCTCTTCACCTTCCACTCCTCTTAAACCACACTCTCTTCACCCTCCACTCCCCTTAAACCAGACTCTCTTCACCTTCCACTCCCCTTAAACCAGACTCTCTTCAACCTCCACTCCCCTTAAACCAGACTCTTCTCACATTCCAATCCCCTTAAACCAGATTCTCTTCACCCTCCACTCCACTTAAACCAGACTCTCGTCACCCTCCACTCCCCTTAAACCAGACACTCTTCACCCTCCACTCCCCTTAAACCAGACTCTCTTCACCCTCCACTCCCCTTAAACCAGACTCTCTTCACCCTCCACTCCCCTTAAACCAGACTCTCTTCACCCTCCACTCCTCTTAAACCAGACTCTCTTCACCCTCCACTCCTCTTAATCCAGACTCTCTTCACCCTTCACTCCTCTTAAACCAGACTCTCTTCACCCTCCACTCCTCTTAAACCAGACTCTCTTCACCCTCCACTCCTCTTAAACCAGACTCCCATCACCCTCCACCCCCCTGAAACCAGACTCTCTTCACCCTCCACTCCTCTTAAACAAGACTCTTTTCACCCTCCACTCCCCTTATACCAGACTCTCTTCACCCTCCACTCCCCTTAAACCAGTCTCTCTTCACCCTCCACTCCCCTTAAACCAGACTCTCTTCACCCTCCACTACCCTTAAACCAGACTCTCTTCACGCTCCACTCCCCTTAAAGCAGACTCTCTTCACCCTCCACTCCCCTTAAACCAGACTCTCTTCACCCTCCACTCCACTTAAACAAGACTCTTTTCACCCTCCACTCCCCTTAAACCAGACTCTCTTCACCTTCCACTACCCTTAAACCAGACTCTCTTCACCCTCCACTCCCCTTAAACCAGACTCTCTTCACCCTCCACTCCCTTTAAACCAGACTCTCTTCACCCTCCACTCCCCTTAAACCAGACTCTCTTCACCTTCCACTCCCCTTAAACCAGACTCTCTTCAACCTCCACTCCCCTTAAACCAGACTCTCTTCACCTTCCACTCCCCTTAAACCATATTCTCTTCACCCTCCACTCCACTTAAACCAGACTCTCTTCACCCTCCACTCCCCTTAAACCAGACTCTCTTCACCCTCCACTCGCCTTAAACCAGACTCTCTTCACCCTCCACTCCCCTTAAACCAGACTCTCTTCACCCTCCACTCCTCTTAAACAAGACTCTTTTCACCCTCCACTCCCCTTAAACCAGACTCTCTTCACCCTCCACTCCCATTAAACCAGACTCTCTTCACCCTCCACTCCCCTTAAACCAGACTCTCTTCACCCTCCACTACCCTTAAACCAGACTCTCTTCACGCTCCACTCCCCTTAAAGCAGACTCTCTTCACCCTCCACTCCCCTTAAACCAGACTCTCTTCACCCTCCACTCCACTTAAACAAGACTCTTTTCACCCTCCACTCCCCTTAAACCAGACTCTCTTCACCCTCCACTACCCTTAAACCAGACTCTCTTCACCCTCCACTCCCCTTAAACCAGACTCTCTTCACCCTCCACTCCCTTTAAACCAGACTCTCTTCACCCTCCACTCCCCTTAAACCAGACTCTCTTCACCTTCCACTCCCCTTAAACCAGACTCTCTTCAACCTCCACTCCCCTTAAACCAGACTCTCTTCACCTTCCACTCCCCTTAAACCAGATTCTCTTCACCCTCCACTCCACTTAAACCAGACTCTCTTCACCCTCCACTCCCCTTAAACCAGACTCTCTTCACCCTCCACTCGCCTTAAACCAGACTCTCTTCACCCTCCACTCCCCTTAAACCAGACTCTCTTCACCCTCCACTCCCCTTAAACCAGGCTTTCTTCACCCTCCACTCCCCTTAAACCAGACTCTCTTCAACCTCCACTCCCCTTAAAGCAGACTTTCTTCACCCTCCACTCCTCTTAAACCAGACTCTCTTCACCTTCCACTCCTCTTAAACCACACTCTCTTCACCCTCCACTCCCCTTAAACCAGACTCTCTTCACCCTCCACTCCCCTTAAACCACACTCTCTTCACCCTCCACTCCCCTTAAACCAGACTCTCTTCACCCTCCACTCCCCTTAAACCAGACTCTCTTCGCCCTCCACTCCTCTTAAACCAGACTCTCTTCAACCTCCATTCCCCTTAAAGCAGACTCTCTTCACCCTCCACTCCTCTTAAACCAGACTCTCTTCACCTTCCACTCCTCTTAAACCACACTCTCTTCACCCTCCACTCCCCTTAAACCAGACTCTCTTCACCTTCCACTCCCCTTAAACCAGACTCTCTTCAACCTCCACTCCCCTTAAACCAGACTCTTCTCACATTCCAATCCCCTTAAACCAGATTCTCTTCACCCTCCACTCCACTTAAACCAGACTCTCGTCACCCTCCACTCCCCTTAAACCAGACACTCTTCACCCTCCACTCCCCTTAAACCAGACTCTCTTCACCCTCAACTCCTCATAAACCAGACTCTCTTCACCCTCCACTCCTCTTAAACCAGACTCTCTTCATCCTCCACTCCCCTTAAACCAGACTCTCTTCACCCTCCACTCCCCTTAAACCAGACTTCCTTCTCCCTCCACTCCCTTTAAACCAGATTCTCTTCACCTTCCACTCCCCTTAAACCAGACTCTCTTCACCCTCCACTCCCCTTAAACCAGACTCACTTCACGTTCCACTCCCCTTAAACCAGACTCTCTTCACCCTCCACTCCCCTTAAATCAGACTATCTTCACCCACAACTCCCCTTAAACCAGACTTTCTTCCCCCCCCACTCCCCTTAAACCAGACTCTCTTCACCCTCCATTCCCCTTAAAGCAGACTCTCTTCACCCTCCACTCCTCTTAAACCAGACTCTCTTCACCTTCCACTCCTCTTAAACCAGACTCTCTTCACCCTCCACTCCCCTTAAACCAGACTCTCTTCACCCTCCACTCCCCTTAAACCAGACTCTCTTCACCCTCCACTCCCCTTAAACTAGACTCTCTTCACCCTCCACTCCTCTTAAACCAGACTCTCTTCACCCTCCACTCCCCTTAAAGCAGACTCGCTTCACCCTCCACTCCTCTTAAACCAGACTCTGTTCACCCTCCACTCCCCTTAAACCAGACTCTCTTCACCCTCCACTCCCCTTAAAGCAGACTCACTTCACCCTCCACTCCTCTTAAACCAGACTCTCTTCACCCTCCACTCCCCTTAAACCAGACTCTCTTCACATTCCACTCCCCTTAAAGCAGACTCGCTTCACCCTCCACTCCTCTGAAACCAGACCCTCTTCACCCTCCACTCCCCTTAAAGCAGAATCTCTTCACCCTCCACTCCTGTTTAACCAGACTCTCTTCACCTTCCACTCCCCTTAAACCAGACTCTCTTCACCTTCCACTCCCCTTAAACCAGACTCTCTTCAACCTCCACTCCCCTTAAACCAGACTCTCTTCACCTTCCACTCCACTTAAACCAGATTCTCTTCACCCTCCACTCCACTTAAACCAGACTCTCCTCACCCTCCACTCCCCTTAAACCAGACTCTCTTCACTCTCCACTCCCCTTAAACCAGACTCTCTTCACCCTCCACTCCCCTTAAACCAGACTCTCTTCACCCTCCACTCCCCTTAAAGCAGACTCTCTTTATCCTCCACACCTCTTAAACCAGACTCTCTTCATCCTCCACTCCCCTTAAACCAGACTCTCTTCAC
>NW_028226217.1:17500-60607 GCF_052327205.1 Somniosus microcephalus | reverse complement strand
TATCCTGCAGTATTTATTCAGGGTCTCAGAGTCTGGTGAGTGGGGGTGAATATCCTGCAGTATTTATTCAGGGTCTCAGAGTCTGGTGAGTGGGGGTGAATATCCTGCAGTATTTATTCAGGGTCTCAGAGTCTGGTGAGTGGAGGGTGAATATCCTGCAGTATTTATTCAGGGTCACAGAGTCTGGTGAGTGAGGGTGAATATCCTGCAGTATTTATTCAGGGTCACACAGAGTCTGGTGAGTGAGGGGTGAATATCCTGCAGTATTTATTCAGGGTCTCAGAGTCTGGTGAGTGAGGGTGAATATCCTGCAGTATTTATTCAGGGTCTCAGAGTCTGGTGAGTGAGGGTGAATATCCTGCAGTATTTATTCAGGGTCTCACAGAGTCTGGTGAGTGAGGGTGAATATCCTGCAGTATTTATTCAGGGTCACACAGAGTCTGGTGAGTGAGGGTGAATATCCTGCAGTATTTATTCAGGGTCTCAGGGTCTGGTGAGTGAGGGTGAATATCCTGCAGTATTTATTCAGTGTCACAGAGTCTGGTGAGTGATGGTGAATATCCTGCAGTATTTATTCAGGGTCTCACAGAGTCTGGTGAGTGAGGGTGAATATCCTGCAGTATTTATTCAGGGTCTGTCACAGAGTCTGGTGAGTGAGGGTGAATATCCTGCAGTATTTATTCAGGGTCTCAGAGTCTGGTGAGTGAGGGTGAATATCCTGCAGTATTTATTCAGGGTCACAGAGTCTGGTGAGTGAGGGTGAATATCCTGCAGTATTTATTCAGGGTCACAGAGTCTGGTGAGTGAGGGTGAATATCCTGCAGTATTTATTCAGGGTCTCAGAGTCTGGTGAGTGAGGGTGAATATCCTGCAGTATTTATTCAGGGTCTCAGAGTCTGGTGAGTGAGGGTGAATATCCTGCAGTATTTATTCAGGGTCTCACAGAGTCTGGTGAGTGAGGGTGAATATCCTGCAGTATTTATTCAGGGTCTCACAGAGTCTGGTGAGTGAGGGGTGAATATCCTGCAGTATTTATTCAGGGTCTCAGAGTCTGGTGAGTGAGGGTGAATATCCTGCAGTATTTATTCAGAGTCACACAGAGTCTGGTGAGTGAGGGTGAATATCCTGCAGTATTTATTCAGGGTCTCACAGAGTCTGGTGAGTGAGGGTGAATATCCTGCAGTATTTATTCAGGGTCTCAGAGTCTGGTGAGTGAGGGTGAATATCCTGCAGTATTTATTCAGGGTCTCACAGAGTCTGGTGAGTGAGGGTGAATATCCTGCAGTATTTATTCAGGGTCACACAGAGTCTGGTGAGTGAGGGTGAATATCCTGCAGTATTTATTCAGGGTCACAGAGTCTGGTGAGTGAGGGTGAATATCCTGCAGTATTTATTCAGGGTCACAGAGTCTGGTGAGTGAGGGTGAATATCCTTCAGTATTTATTCAGGGTCTCACAGAGTCTGGTGAGTGAGGGTGAATATCCTGCAGTATTTATTCAGGGTCTCAGAGTCTGGTGAGTGAGGGTGAATATCCTGCAGTATTTATTCAGGGTCTCACAGAGTCTGGTGAGTGAGGGTGAATATCCTGCAGTATTTATTCAGGGTCTGTCACAGAGTCTGGTGAGTGAGGGTGAATATCCTGCAGTATTTATTCAGGGTCTGTCACAGAGTCTGGTGAGTGAGGGTGAATATCCTGCAGTATTTATTCAGGGTCTGTCACAGAGTCTGGTGAGTGAGGGGGAATATCCTGCAGTATTTATTCAGGGTCACAGAGTCTGGTGAGCGAGGGTGAATATCCTGCAGTATTTATTCAGGGTCTCACAGAGTCTGGTGAGTGAGGGTGAATATCCTGCAGTATTTATTCAGGGTCTGTCACAGAGTCTGGTGAGTGAGGGTGAATATCCTGCAGTATTTATTCAGGGTCTGTCACAGAGTCTGGTGAGTGAGGGGGAATATCCTGCAGTATTTATTCAGGGTCACAGAGTCTGGTGAGTGAGGGTGAATATCCTGCAGTATTTATTCAGGGTCTCACAGAGTCTGGGGAGTGAGGGTGAATATCCTGCAGTATTTATTCAGGGTCTCACAGAGTCTGGTGAGTGAGGGTGAATATCCTGCAGTATTTATTCAGGGTCTCACAGAGTCTGGTGAGTGAGGGTGAATATCCTGCAGTATTTATTCAGGGTCTGTCACAGAGTCTGGTGAGTGAGGGTGAATATCCTGCAGTATTTATTCAGGGTCTGTCACAGAGTCTGGTGAATGAGGGTGAATATCCTGCAGTATTTATTCAGGGTCACACAGAGTCTGGTGAGTGAGGGTGAATATCCTGCAGTATTTATTCAGGGTCACAGAGTCTGGTGAGTGAGGGTGAATATCCTGCAGTATTTATTCAGGGTCACAGAGTCTGGTGAGTGAGGGTGAATATCCTGCAGTATTTATTCAGGGTCTCACAGAGTCTGGAGAGTGAGGGTGAATATCCTGCAGTATTTATTCAGGGTCTCAGAGTGTCTGGTGAGTGAGGGTGAATATCCTGCAGTATTTATTCAGGGTCTCAGAGTCTGGTGAGTGAGGGTGAATATCCTGCAGTATTTATTCAGGGTCACAGAGTCTGGTGAGTGAGGGTGAATATCCTGCAGTATTTATTCAGGGTCACACACACAGTCTGGTGAGTGAGGGTGAATATCCTGCAGTATTTATTCAGGGTCACAGAGTCTGGTGAGTGAGGGTGAATATCCTGCAGTATTTATTCAGGGTCACACAGAGTCTGGTGAGTGAGGGTGAATATCCTGCAGTATTTATTCAGGGTCTCAGAGTCTGGTGAGTGAGGGTGAATATCCTGCAGTATTTATTCAGGGTCACACAGAGTCTGGTGAGTGAGGGTGAATATCCTGCAGTATTTATTCAGGGTCTCAGAGTCTGGTGAGTGAGGGTGAATATCCTGCAGTATTTATTCAGGGTGTCACAGAGTCTGGTGAGTGAGGGTGAATATCCTGCAGTATTTATTCAGGGTCTCACAGAGTCTGGTGAGTGAGGGTGAATATCCTGCAGTATTTATTCAGGGTCTCAGAGTCTGGTGAGTGAGGGTGAATATCCTGCAGTATTTATTCAGGGTCTCACAGAGTCTGGTGAGTGAGGGTGAATATCCTGCAGTATTTATTCAGGGTCACAGAGTCTGGTGAGTGAGGGTGAATATCCTGCAGTATTTATTCAGGGTCACACAGAGTCTGGTGAGTGAGGGTGAATATCCTGCAGTATTTATTCAGGGTCTCACAGAGTCTGGTGAGTGAGGGTGAATATCCTGCAGTATTTATTCAGGGTCACAGAGTCTGGTGAGTGAGGGTGAATATCCTGCAGTATTTATTCAGGGTCTCAGAGTCTGGTGAGTGAGGGTGAATATCCTGCAGTATTTATTCAGGGTCTCACAGAGTCTGGTGAGTGAGGGTGAATATCCTGCAGTATTTATTCAGGGTCACAGAGTCTGGTGAGTGAGGGTGAATATCCTGCAGTATTTATTCAGGGTCACACAGAGTCTGGTGAGTGAGGGTGAATATCCTGCAGTATTTATTCAGGGTCTCACAGAGTCTGGTGAGTGAGGGTGAATATCCTGCAGTATTTATTCAGGGTCACAGAGTCTGGTGAGTGAGGGTGAATATCCTGCAGTATTTATTCAGGGTCACAGAGTCTGGTGAGTGAGGGTGAATATCCTGCAGTATTTATTCAGGGTCACAGAGTCTGGTGAGTGAGGGTGAATATCCTGCAGTATTTATTCAGGGTCACAGAGTCTGGTGAGTGAGGGTGAATATCCTGCAGTATTTATTCAGGGTCTCAGAGTCTGGTGAGTGAGGGTGAATATCCTGCAGTATTTATTCAGGGTCTCACAGAGTCTGGTGAGTGAGGGTGAATATCCTGCAGTATTTATTCAGGGTCTCACAGAGTCTGGTGAGTGAGGGTGAATATCCTGCAGTATTTATTCAGGGTCTCAGAGTCTGGTGAGTGAGGGTGAATATCCTGCAGTATTTATTCAGGGTCACACAGAGTCTGGTGAGTGAGGGTGAATATCCTGCAGTATTTATTCAGGGTCACAGAGTCTGGTGAGTGAGGGTGAATATCCTGCAGTATTTATTCAGGGTCACACAGAGTCTGGTGAGTGAGGGTGAATATCCTGCAGTATTTATTCAGGGTCTCACAGAGTCTGGTGAGTGAGGGTGAATATCCTGCAGTATTTATTCAGGGTCACAGAGTCTGGTGAGTGAGGGTGAATATCCTGCAGTATTTATTCAGGGTCTCAGAGTCTGGTGAGTGAGGGTGAATATCCTGCAGTATTTATTCAGGGTCTCACAGAGTCTGGTGAGTGAGGGTGAATATCCTGCAGTATTTATTCAGGGTCTCACAGAGTCTGGTGAGTGAGGGTGAATATCCTGCAGTATTTATTCAGGGTCTCACAGAGTCTGGTGAGTGAGGGTGAATATCCTGCAGTATTTATTCAGGGTCTCAGAGTCTGGTGAGTGAGGGTGAATATCCTGCAGTATTTATTCAGGGTCACACAGAGTCTGGTGAGTGAGGTTGAATATCCTGCAGTATTTATTCAGGGTCTCAGAGTCTGGTGAGTGAGGGTGAATATCCTGCAGTATTTATTCAGGGTCACAGAGTCTGGTGAGTGAGGGTGAATATCCTGCAGTATTTATTCAGGGTCACACAGAGTCTGGTGAGTGAGGGTGAATATCCTGCAGTATTTATTCAGGGTCACACAGAGTCTGGTGAGTGAGGGTGAATGAATGTCCTGCAATACTCGGTGGATTACAAGCCTAGTCTATGCAAACTGCCCTCGTAATTGAACTCTTTAAAAGCAGGTATCATTCTGGTGAATCTGTGCTGCCCTTCCTTCAGGAGCAATACTTAGTTCCCAAGGTACCCAGAGACTTCAAATTTATAAGTCTCATCCTCCCTTTCAAATCGTTCCATGGCCTCCTCGCCCCCTCCCTCTCTCTGTAACCTCCTCCAGCCCCCACAACCCTCCGAGATCTCTGCGCTCCTCCAATTCTGCCCTCTTGGGCATATCCCCAATTTTGATCACTCCACCATTGGTGGCCGTGCCTTCTGTTGCCTGGGCCCTAAGCTCTGGAATTCCCTGTCTAAACCTCTCCGCCTCGCTACCTCTCTTTCCTCCTTTCAGACGCTCCTTAAAACCAACCTCTTTGACCAAGCTTTTGGTCACCTGTCCTAATATCTCCTGATGTGGCTCGGTGTCAAATTTTGTCTGATTTACGCTCCTGTTGAGCCTTAAAACCCTGTCCTCTGCGTCCCCGCACCCCCCCCCCCATCCCTACCTTGACTACCTTATCCCTCCTCCTTTCCAACACCACACTTCCCCTGTCCCGTTGAACGTGTATAACATTAACGGGAAGGACAAGACAATCTGGCCCATTGAGCCCGCCCCACGCGTTCAATACCCGGAACATTGTGACTGGACACTTCCCAGCTCCTCCCAGCCAATTTGCGCACAGCAAGATCCCACAAACAGCCAATGTGACCATGACCTCGTCATCTATTTTTTTTTTGTAATGTTGGTTGAGGGATAAATATTGGCCGCAGGACACTGACGAGAACGCCCCTGCTCCTCTTGCAATAGCGTCCACGGGATTTTTTTCCTCCACTTCAGTACTGCTCCTCCGACGGTGCAGCACCCCCTCAGTACTGCCCCTCCGACAGTGCAGCGCTCCCTCAGTACTGCCCCTCCGACAGTGCAGCCCTCCCTCAGTACTGCCCCTTCGACAGTGCAGCGCTCCCTAAGTACTGCCCCTCCGACAGTGCAGCTCTCCCTCAGCACTGCCCCTCCGACAGTGCAGTGCCCCCTCAGTACTGCCTTCTGACAGTGCAGCACTCCCTCAGTACTGCCCCTCCGACAGTGCAGCGCTCCTTCAGTACTGCCCCTCCGACAGTGTAGCGCTCCCTCAGTACTGCCCCTCCGACAGTGCAGCGCTCCCTCAGTACTGACCCTTCGACAGTGCAGCACTCCCTCAGTACTGCCCCTCCGACAGTGCAGCGCTCCCTCAGTACTGACCCTTCGACAGTGCAGCGCTCCCTCAGTACTGCCCCTCCGACAGTGCAGCGCTCCCTCAGTACTGCCCCTCCGACAGTGCAGCGCTCCCTCAGTACTGCCCCTCCGACAGTGCAGCGCTCCCTCAGTACTGCCCCTCCGACAGTGTAGCGCTCCCTCAGTACTGCCCCTCCGACAGTGCAGCGCTCCCTCAGTACTGCCCCTCCGACAGTGCAGCGCTCCCTCAGTACTGACCCTTCGACAGTGCAGCGCTCCCTCAGTACTGCCCCTCCGACAGTGCAGCACTACCTCAGTACTGCACTGGGAATGTGAACCTGGATTATTTGGTCAAGTCTATGGAGTGAGGCTCGAACCCACAACCTTTTGATTAAGCAGTTGGTTAGGCCCCAGCTGAAGTATTGTGTCCAATTCGGGGCACTACACTTTAGGAAGTTTGTCCTGGCCTTGGGGGAGATGCAGAGGAGATTTACTGGAATGGCTCCAGAGATGAGGGACTTCAGTTATGTGGAGAGACTAGAAAGCTGGGATTGTTCCTCTTAGAGCAGAGATGGTTAGGGGGAGATTTACCTGAATGGTACCGGTGGTGAGGGACTTCAGTTACATAGAAAGGCCAGCAGAATGGGCAGACAAGTGACAGATGGAATTTAATCCAGAGAAGGGAGAGGTGATGCATTTTGGCAGAAGGAACAGGGAGAGGCAATATACACTTAATGGCACAGTTTTAAAGAGTGTGCAGGGACAGAGGGACCTGGGAGTTAATGTGCAAAGGTCCCTGAAGGTGGCAGGACATATTGCGAGTGGTTAGCAAAGCATATGGGATCTTGGGCTTCATAAATAGAGGTATTGGGTACAAAAGTAGAGAAGTTATGCTGAACCTTGATAAAGCACTGGTTAGGCCCCAACTGGAGTATTGCGTCCAGTTCTGGTCACCACACTTTAGGAAGGATGTGAAGGCCCTTGAGAGGGTGCAGAGGAGATTTACCAGAATGGTTCCGGGGATGGGGGATCTTAGCTACAAGGACAGGTTGGAGAAGCTGGATTTGTTTTCATTAGAGCAAAGGAGGTTGAGGGGTGATTTGATGGGGGTGAACTAGATTATGACGGGTTTGGATAGGCTAGACAGGGAAAGGCTGTTCCCACTAGTTGATGGTACAAGGACTAGGGGACACAGATTTAAGGTTTTGGGCAAGAGATACAGGGGGGGATGTGAGGAAAAACGTTTTTATGCAGTGAGTGGTGAGGACCTGGAACTTTCTGCTGACGGATGTGGTGGAAGCGGAGACACTCAGGCCTAGAAATTCAGTTGGTTGCGCCAGCCGTTAGTGCCTTAGGAGGAGTAGATGTCGGGCGCTAGGCGGGTAGCGCCCGGGCGCAGCGCGAACTGCGCCTCGCCCCAACTTCACTAGAGATTTAGCGGTGGCGCAAAGTCTTTGCGCGCGCTCAGCTGCGCGCGCAGATCATGACGTCATTTCCTCGTGCAACGCCCTTTGTGCGCCCCAGCCGGAACTTCAGTGGCAACGCCCCATTGTGCGCCTGGCGCCCCTAGCGACTGTTAGAGTGGAACGGTGCTCAGCCGATGCGGGGCGCGGGGGGCGCAAATTAAAGGGCACTCCTCCTGCACTATAAAAGGCTGCCATTTCGCAGCACTCCCTCTTGAGAAATGGATCTTTGGAGAGAGACCAAGGTAGATAGCTTTCTGCTTTGGCCCAACACTCGGACAGGTACTTCTGGCTTCAGGCCACAGCTTTCCACTAGTCTTTGCCTTCATTGACATCTCATTGTTTGCCAGCATATTATGGGGGCTGCAATGGGTGTCAACGCTGGCTTTCTCAATTACATCCAAAGGGCTCACAGACGCCGTGAGAGAGTGGCAGCCCTGGCTAGACGGAGAGGGGGCAACAGGCGTCGGGAAAAGAGGCCTTACCCACCCAGGGTATACCGCCAGCAGTTCTCCTATCTCAACATGTCTGAGGAGCGAGCAGTGTGTTCGGAGGCTGCGATTCAGAAGGGACGTGGTCACAGAGATCTGCCACCTGCTCTGCAGAGATCTGCAGCCACAGCTGAGGAGCAGGACGTCTCTGTCGGTGGCAGTGAAGGTGACGGTGGCTCTCAACTTCTATGCCACCGGCTCCTTCCAATCCGCTACTGGGGACATTGCCAACATCTCCCAGTTCGCCGTGCATTGCTGCATCCGCCAGGTGACCAATGCCCTTTTCAAAAGGAGACGTCAGTTCATCTCCTTCCCCATGACCCTGGACAAGCAGCAGCAGCATGCAATGGGCTTTGCAGCATTCGCGGGCTTCCCCATGGTGCAGGGCGCCATTGACTGCACGCATGTGGCTTTGCGGGCACCTCTGGAGAATGTCGAGGATTACCGCAACCGGAAGGGCTACCATTCGCTGAACGTCCAGCTGGTGTGTGACCACAGGCAGCTCATCCTAGCTGTCAATGCCCGCTTTCCAGGCAGCAGCCACGATGCCTTCATCCTGCGACAGACTTCTGTGGCAGACATGTTCCAGGCCCAGCCTCACCCACGAGGACGGCTTATCGGGGACAAAGGCTATC
Source organism: Somniosus microcephalus (assembly GCF_052327205.1). Taxonomy (NCBI): domain Eukaryota; kingdom Metazoa; phylum Chordata; class Chondrichthyes; order Squaliformes; family Somniosidae; genus Somniosus; species Somniosus microcephalus. The sequence continues at coordinate 51,987 of NW_028226217.1, read as the reverse complement.
CTTTGTGTACCTGGCTGATGACCCCGCTCCGTGCGCCCAGCACCCCTGCTGAAGAGGGCTACAACGAGAGCCATCAAGCGACCAGGAACATCATCGAACAAACAATCGGCGTCCTGAAGCAACGGTTCCGCTGTCTGGATCGTTCAGGTGGAGCCCTACAGTATTCGCCGGAGCGAGTCTCCCATTTCATGGTCGTTTGCTGCATGCTGCACAACCTGGCTATCCGCAGGACTCGGCCACTGCCACCACAGATTGGAGGACCACCTGAGGAGGAGGAGGAGGAGGAGGAGGACCAGCACAGGAGGGAGGCAGAAAGTGCAAGGGCCGCCCGTCGCCGGCTTATTGAACGTCGGTTCTAGGCCCCCTCTCAGGGACTGGCTTGTGCCAATGTCAGCAGATGAATGTAGCCGCTCCACAAGCCCTCAGCCGAGCAGGGCAACCAGGACTTAACCAAAAAACCATGCACGCTGCAATTTAACAGCAATAATTTATTGAAAACCTCTGCCCTTCCCACATTACATGCTCATGTGGAGAAGCCCCCTCCAAAAACACAAAACTACCAGTCTCGGCCTTACAAAAAGAAATAAAGACACCAGTCTCAGCCTTACATAAAGAAATAAAGACACCAGTCTCGGCCTTACACAAAAACAACTGCACCAGTGTCGGCCTTACAACAAGCACTAGGCATTTGTGCATACCTCTACTTTTTGCCCTGCGAGGGCGACGCCTTGCGCATCCTTGCCTGGCCCCTGCCCACCCTGCTGCTCCTCAATGGGAGCCCAGTGGCTGCAGCAAGGCTGGGGGAAGGCTGCTGAGGGGCAGATGGCGAGACGGCAGATGCCCTTGGGGGTCGGCCTGCACCAGCTCTGGCCTTGGAGTGTCCGGCTGCTGACTGCTCCAACTCTGGCTGGGCGGCAGCAGTCTGTCCAGCAGCTCGTGGCAGCTGCAATGACGGAGTGGCAGTGTCGGCTGCAGGAATGGTGGCAACCTGGCAGATCGCAGGTGCTCGCTGGTCGCCTGAGACATTGGCACTCGCACGGGCCAGCACTGCAGCATGCGCAGCAAACAGCTGAAGAACAGACTGCTGGGCTGCTGCTGCGCGGCGAGTGCCCTGGCGATGCCTGGCTGATCCAGCGAGGGTGGCAGCAGTTAGTGCCCGTGTGGCCCTGGTCTGTGTCCGCATGACACCAGCCAGTGAATGGACGGCACGACTGAGCACTTGGCTAGAAGCCGACTGTGCTGCCGCGAAGTCCTGCAGACTCCTGGCCTGTGCTGCACTGAATAGTTCCAGACTCCTGGCCGGTGCTGCACTGAATTGTTGCAGACTCCTGGCCTGTGCTGCTCCGAATTGCTGCACACTCCTTGACAGGGACTCAATGGAGTCAGGCATCCTTGCCACTGCAGCCATGAGCTCAGTGTGCCTGCGCTCAGCCTGGACGGCCATTTCCTCTAGGAGGCGCACCTCCTCTGCGCTGACCGTCGCAGGACTGGAGGCCGCACTCACCCTCTGGGGAGAAGTCCGCTGAGCTTCCCCACCCCTCCCGCGTTGCTGCAGGCCGCTGGGCCCCGGAGCTTCACTCTCCTCCGACCCTTCCCCCCGGCTCCCCTCCAGGGAAGACGTGTCCCCTACATCGCCATGGGCTGGCGCGGCTGAGGGTGGCACTGATGGGCCGGCTTCCTCCTCCTCGTCTTCCGAAGGGCTGACAGTGGCAGCTTGAGGGCCCGCCTCCTCACCTGGCGATTCACCATCTGAAAGCAGGAAGGCACAAGAGTAGCTTTAGAGTGAGGACAGGGCGGCAGCGAGGGAGGCATGAGTGGTGCCATTCACCGCATTGGTCGGACAGTGGCAAAGGATGCTGATCTGATGCGCAAGTGGAACGCGAGAGGTCCAAAAGGTGATGCCCTTACCATTGGTGCCCAGAACAGGGCCGGCATCTCCACTGGCGACGGGGCCAATCAGCCGGCCTACCATAATGTGCTCCACACGCTGGTCGAGGTCGGAGAGCTCTTTGAGGTCAGGACAGCCTCCCCCGGTCTCAGTTCGGTTGCGCCGGTTGTGCGCCACCTTGGCCTGCAAGAGAAAGGACGGCCTCTAAGTACAGTGTGAAGCCCTGATCTTGTCTGCACTGCCTCCCATGGTCGAATAGCTTGTACAGTGTATAGCCCTGATCTTGTCTGCACTGCCTCCCATGGTCGAATAGCTTGTACAGTGTGTAGCCCTGATCTTGTCTGCACTGCCTCCCATGGTCGAATAGCTTGTACAGTGTGTAGCCCTGATCTTGTCTGCACTGCCTCCCATGGTCGAATAGCTTGTACAGTGTGTAGCCCTGATCTTGTCTGCACTGCCTCCCATGGTCGAATAGCTTGGACAGTGTGTAAAGTGCAGAATGTGCAATTGATTTTCATGCCAGTCCCATAGCTGCTGGATGAGGGCTGGCCATTAGGGCTTTCAGGTCCCTTTGCCCATAATGTGAGGTGCACATGCAAGGATGAGGAGGACACTGGAAAGGGTACTCACCCTGACAATCCGAGTGAGGTCGTTGAACTTCTTCCGGCATTGCACAGGAGTCCTGGCAACCACGCTGTTGGAAGACACCCTGTTGGACACCTCCCTCCAGGCTTTCCGGTAGGCGCTGGGCAGCGGCCTCTTGCCACCTGGGAACAAAACATGGCGCCTGCGCTCCACTCCGCCAACCAGCAGCCTCAGGTCACCGTCGCTGAAGCGCTGCGCTCTCTCCCTGGCCTTCTCCATAGTCCTGGGCGTTGTACAGGTGAAGCTGAAGTGGTCAGGCCTAGGTTGAGGGCTGCAGTGTGCAGGGCGTGACAGGCAAACAAATCCACCCTCCCCCTTTAAGAGCTGACCGGCGCCAGAGTGTCTGCCGTCAATCAAGAACTCGCCGCACCTGCGCTGCGCCCGGCCTCGGGGGTATCGCTCAGCACCGCCGGCTTAGCGCCTAAAGATAGTCGTGCATCGCCTGTTTTAGCGCAGCAGCAACCTCTTGGGGCGATGCGACTGAATATCGGCGAAGGGGGCGCGACTTTGCGCTGGGCGCAAACTTTAGCGGCCGCCCGACTTTACCGCCCCAAAAGTGACTATACTGAATTTCTAGGCCTCAATGTTTTCAAGGGGAGGCTGGATAGGCACTTGAGGGAAATAAACTTGCAGGGCTACGGGGATAGAGTGGGGGAATGGGACTGACTGGATTGCTCTCCAGAGAGCTGGCATGGACTTGATGGGCCGAAAGGCCTCCTTCTGTGCCGTTATGACTCTAATACTCTATGGCCTAGAAATTCGGTATAGCCGCGTTTGGAGCGCTAGTCCTGGCGATGCGCAAAGTTTAGCGCCAGGCACAACGGAGGGGAGCGCCACTGAATTTCCAGTCCGGGGCGCCTAAAAGGCGTTGCACGCTCAAATGATGTCATAATCAGCCTGCGCCCATGAGCGGGTGCTAAGATTTAGCACCGGCGCTAAATGCATGCTCAATATGGGGCGAGGCGCTAGGTGCCCTGCGCCCGCCCGAAAATTGGCTAGCGCCCCACTTCTCGGCCTCTTTAGGCGTTAATCGGTGGCGCTAACAACCGAATTTCTCCCCCAATGACTCTGTGACATGGAGAGACTGGGTTGTTCTTAAAGCAGAGAAAGCATAAATGATTTGGATGAGAATGTAAAAGGTATGATCAGTAAGTTCGCAGATGACACGAAAATTGGTGGGGTGGTAAATTGTGAGGAGGGAAGCCTCAGGCTACAGGACGATATAAACGGGTTGGTCAGATGGGCGGAAAAGTGGCAAATGGAATTTAACCCTGAAAAGTGCGAGGTGATGCATTTTGGACGGACAAATAAGGCAAGGGAATACACAATGAGTGGTAGGACCCTAGGAAGTACAGAGGGACCTTGGTGTACATGTACATAGATCCCTGAAGGCAGCGGAACAGGTAGATAAGGTGGTTAAAAAGGCATATGGGATACTTGCCTTCATTAGCCGAGGCATAGAATATAAGAGCAGGGAGGTTATGATGGAGCTGTACAAAAAGCTGGTGAGGCCACAGCTGGAGTACTGTGTGCAGTTCTGGTCGCCTCACTATAGGAAGGATATGATTGCTTTGGAGAGGGTGCAGAGAAGATTCACCAGGATGTTACCTGGGATGGAGCGCCTCAGCTATGAAGAGAGGCTGGACAGGCTGGGGTTGTTTTCCTTGGAGCAAAGAAGGCTGAGGGGGACCTGATTGAGGTGTACAAAATGATGAGGGGCATAGATAGGGTAGATAAAGAGGAACTTTTCCCCTTAGTAGGGGGGTCAATAACAAGGGAGCATAGATTCAGGGTAAGGGGCAGGAGATTTAGAGGGGATTTGAGGAGGAACTTTTTCACCCAGAGGGTGGTTGGAATGTGGAACTCACTGCCTGAAAGGGTGGTAGAGGCAGGAACCCTCACAACATTCAAGAAGCATTTGGATGAGCACTTGAAATGCCATAGCATACAAGGCTATGGACCAAATGCTGGAAAATGGGATTAGACTGGACAGGGATGGATGGACGGCGCAGACACGATGGGCCGAAGGGCCTCTTTCTGTGCTGTAAAACTCTATGACTCTATGAGATTTGATAGAGGTGTTCAAAATTATGAGGGGGTTGTAATGGAGTAAATAAGGAGAAACTGTTTCCAGTGGCAGGAAGTTTGTTAACCAGAGGACACAGATTGTTGATTATTGGCAAAGGAAACAAAGGGGGAGATGAGGAAAAATATTTTTACGCAGTGAGTTATTGTGATCTGGAACGCACTGGCTGAAAGGCCGGCGGAAGCAAATTCAATCGTAACCTTCAAAAGGGAATTGGATAAATACCTGAAGGGGAAAAATTTACAGGGGAGCAGGATTAATTGGATAGCACTTTCAAAGAGCCAGCATAGGCACGACGGGCCGAATGGCCTCCTTCTGTGCTGTGTGATTCCATGATTTAGTAACTGGCCAGTCTGCAGCAAGGGAAAGAAACAGCATTAAAAGGATCTCGGGAATACCCCAGGGAGACATCTTAGTCAGCAAGTGAGACCCCAGTCAACTCTGAGGAGATCTGGTTTTATTTAAAGGCGGTCATACATCAGCCAGTATAACCCACTGGAGCCCAGCTTGGGCAAGGTCGAGGGTCAGACACTGACCTTTCACCCTCCATGGTCCTGCAGTCAAATCTATTGGGTGAGTGAATGGGAAGTGGTTGGGTCCATTGGGATTGTGTACAGCGGGAGTGGATGGGAAGGGGTTGGGTCCATTGGGATTGTGTACAGCGGGAGTGAATGGGAAGGGGTTGGGTCCATTGGGATTGTGTACAGCGGGAGTGAATGGGAAGGGGTTGGGTCCATTGGGATTGTGTACAGTGGGAGTGAATGGGAAGGGGTTGGGTCCATTGGGATTGTGTACAATGGGTGTGAATGGGAAGGGTCTAGGCCCATTGGGATTGTGTGCAGTGGGGGTGAATGGGATGAGATTGGGTCCATTGGAATTGTGTAGACTAGGAGTGAATGGGAAGGCATTGGGTCAATTGGGACTGTACAATGGGGTTGAACGGGAAGGCTTTGGGTCTTTGGGATTGTGTATAGTGGGAGTTAATGCGAAGGGATCTGAGGAGTGAGGAGTCCCCACAGTTTGCTGGGGGGGGGGGGGGCGGTGGGGGTGGGGTGTGAGGAGACACCACAGTTTGGGGGGTGAGGAGTCTCACAGTTTGGGGTATGAGGAGTCTCACAGTTTGGGGGTTGAGGAGTCCCACAGTTTGGGGGGTGCGGAGTCCAACAGTCTGGGGGTTGAGTAGTCCCACAGTTTGGGGGGGTGAGGAGTCCCACAGTTTGGGGAGTGAGGAGTCTCACAGTTTGGGGGGTGAGGGGTCTCACAGTTTGGGGGGTGAGGAGTCCCACAGTTTGGGGGCTGAGGAGTCCCACAGTTTGGGGGGTGAGGGGTCCCACAGTTTGGGGGATGAGGAGTCCTCACATTTTGGGGGGTGAGGAGTCTCACAGCTTGGGGGGGTGAGGAGTCCCACAGTTTAGGGGGTGAGGAGTCTCACAGTTTGGGGAGTGAGGAGGCCCACAGTTTGGGGAGTGAGGAGGCCCACAGTTTGGGGGGTGAGGAGTCCCACAGTTTGGGGGGTGAGGAGTCCCACAGTTTGGGGGGTGAGGAGTCTCACAGTTTGGGGGGTGAGGAGTCTCACAGTTTGGGGGTGAGGAGTCCCACAGTTTGGGGGGTGAGGAGTCTCACAGTTTGGGGGGGTGAGGAGTCTCACAGTTTGGGGGGTGAGGAGTCCCACAGTTTGGGGGGTGAGGAGTCTCACAGTTTGGGGGGTGAGGAGTCTCACAGTTTGGGGGTGAGGAGTCCCACAGTTTGTGGGGTGAGGAGTCCCACAGTTTGGGGGGTGAGGAGTCCCACAGTTTGGGGGGTGAGGAGTCTCACAGTTGGGGGGTGAGGAGTCTCACAGTTTGGGGAGTGAGGAGTCTCACAGTTTGGGGGAGTGAGGAGTCTCACAGTTTGGGGGGTGAGGAGGCCCACAGTTTGGGGAGTCCCACAGTTCGCGGGGGTGAGGAGTCTCACAGTTGGGGGTGAGGAGTCTCACAGTTGGGGGGTGAGGAGTCCCACAGTTGGGGGGTGAGGAGTCCCACAGTTGGGGGTGAGGAGTCTCACAGTTGGGGGTGAGCTGCTGGCGTGAGTGGTTGTCCGTCTCTGTTGGAACACTGCCAAGGTATCTGTACATCCCACTCACTCACCATTCCTGGCATTCAGCCCATCTCTCTCTTGGCTGCTATCCATGTGGAACAGCTGTTCCTGAACTTATATAAGCAGGCTGCATGCGTGCGTGTCTGTGCTTGTCTGTGGTAACACTGCTCCTCGCACGCTCACCCCATGGTCCCAAAGTCTCTCTGCTGCCTCACCCTGCAGATCCCTACGCTACACCTGTGAGCCCGGGACAGGGAGTGTCGGCGTGATATTCCACTGTGGGAGGATGCTTCACAGCCGAGCTCCCGATCCTGATTCACCCCCCTCCCTAACCCAGGGATCACTGGACAGTGATCAGGAGCAGGAACCCGGGCTGATTCACCCCCTCCCTAACCCAGGGGTCACTGGACAGTGATCAGGAGCAGGAACCTGGGCTGATTCACCCCCCTCCCTAACCCAGGGGTCACTGGACAGGGATCAGGTGCAGGAACCCGGGCTGATTCACCCCCTCCCTAACCCAAGGGTCACTGGACAGGAATCAGGAGCAGGAACCCAGGCTGATTCACCCCCTTCCTAGCCCAGGGGTCACTGGACAGGGATCAGGAGCAGGAACCCGGGCTGATTCACCCCCCTCCCTAACCCAGGGATCACTGGACAGTGATCAGGAGCAGGAACCCGGGCTGATTCACCCCCTCCCGAACCCAGGGGTCACTGGACAGGGATCAGGAGCAGGAACCTGGGCTGATTCACCCCCCTCCCTAACCCAGGGGTCACTGGACAGGGATCAGGTGCAGGAACCCGGGCTGATTCACCCCCTCCCTAACCCAAGGGTCACTGGACAGGAATCAGGAGCAGGAACCCAGGCTGATTCACCCCCTTCCTAGCCCAGGGGTCACTGGACAGGGATCAGGAGCAGGAACCCGGGCTGATTCACCCCCTCCCTAACCCAGGGGTCACTGGACAGGGATCAGGAGCAGGAACCCGGGCTGATTCACCCCCCTCCCTAACCCAGGGGTCACTGGACAGTGATCAGGAGCAGGAACCCGGGATGATTCACCCCCCTCCCTAACCCAGGGGTCACTGGAAAGGGATCAGGAGCAGGAACCCGGGCTGATTCACCCCCTCCTTAACCCAGGGGTCACTGGACAGAGATCAGGAGCAGGAACCCGGGCTGATTCACCCCCTCCCTAACCCAGGGGTCACTGGACAGAGATCAGGAGCAGGAACCCGGGCTCATTCACCCCCCTCCCTAACCCAGGGGTCACTGGACAGGGATCAGGAGCAGGAACCCGGGCTCATTCACCCCCCTCCCTAACCCAGGGGTCACTGGAAAGGGATCAGGAGCAGGAACCTGGGCTGATTCACCCCGTCCCTAACCCAGGGGTCACTGGACAGGGATCAGGAGCAGGAACCTGGGCTGATTCATCCCCTCCCTAACCCAGGGGTCACTGGACAGGGATCAGGAGCAGGAACCCGGGTTGATTCACCCCCCTCCCTAACCCAGGGGTCACTGGACAGGGATCAGGAGCAGGAACCCAAGCTGATTCACCCCCTCCCTAACCCAGGGGTCACTGGACAGGGATCAGGAGCAGGAACCCGGGCTGATTCACCCCCTCCCTAACCCAGGGGTCACTGGACAGGGATCAGGAGCAGGAACCCAGGCTGATTCACCCCCTCCCTAACCCAGGGGTCACTGGACAGGGATCAGGAGCAGGAACCCGGGATGATTCACCCCCCTCCCTAACCCAGGGGTCACTGGAAAGGGATCAGGAGCAGGAACCCGGGCTGATTCACCCCCTCCTTAACCCAGGGGTCACTGGACAGAGATCAGGAGCAGGAACCCGGGCTGATTCACCCCCTCCCTAACCCAGGGGTCACTGGACAGAGATCAGGAGCAGGAACCCGGGCTCATTCACCCCCCTCCCTAACCCAGGGGTCACTGGACAGGGATCAGGAGCAGGAACCCGGGCTCATTCACCCCCCTCCCTAACCCAGGGGTCACTGGAAAGGGATCAGGAGCAGGAACCTGGGCTGATTCACCCCGTCCCTAACCCAGGGGTCACTGGACAGGGATCAGGAGCAGGAACCTGGGCTGATTCATCCCCTCCCTAACCCAGGGGTCACTGGACAGGGATCAGGAGCAGGAACCCGGGTTGATTCACCCCCCTCCCTTACCCAGGGGTCACTGGACAGGGATCAGGAGCAGGAACCCAAGCTGATTCACCCCCTAACTAACCCAGGGGTCACAGGACAGGGATCAGGAGCAGGAACCCGGGCTGATTCACCCCCTCCCTAACCCAGGGGTCACTGGACAGGGATCAGGAGCAGGAACCCAGGCTGATTCACCCCCTCCCTAACCCAGGGGTCACTGGACAGGGATCAGGAGCAGGAACCCGGGCTGATTCACCCCCTCCCTAACCCAGGGGTCACTGGACAGCGATCAGGAGCAGGAACCCAGGCTGATTCACCCCCTCCCTAACCCAGGGGTCACTGGACAGGGATCAGGAGCAGGAACCCGGGCTGATTCACTCCCTCACTAACCCCGGGGTCACTGGACAGGGATCAGGAGCAGGAACCCGGGCTGATTCACCCCCTCCCTAACCCAGGGGTCACTGGACAGGGATGAGGAGCAGGAACCCGGGCTGATTCACCCGCCTCCCTAACACAGTGGTTACTGGACAGGGATCAGGAGCAGTAACCCAGGCTGATTCACCCCCTCCCTAACCCAGGGGTCACTGGACGGGGATGAGGAGCAGGACCCCGGGTTGATTCACCCCTCCCTAACGCAGGGGTCACTGGACAGGGATCAGGAGCAGGAACCCGGGCTGATTCACCCCCTCCCTAACCCAGGGGTCACTGGACAGGGATCAGGAGCAGGAACCCGGGCTGATTCACCCCCTCCCTAACCCAGGGGTCACTGGACAGGGATCAGGAGCAGGAACCCGGGCTGATTCACCCCCTCCCTAACCCAGGGGTCACTGGACAGGGATGAGGAGCAGGAACCCGGGCTGATTCACCCGCCTCCCTAACACAGTGGTTACTGGACAGGGATCAGGAGCAGTAACCCAGGCTGATTCACCCCCTCCCTAACCCAGGGGTCACTGGACGGGGATGAGGAGCAGGACCCCGGGTTGATTCACCCCTCCCTAACCCAGGGGTCACTGGACAGGGATCAGGAGCAGGAACCCAGGCTGATTCACCCCCTCCCTAACCCAGGGGTCACTGGACGGGGATGAGGAGCAGGAACCCGGGTTGATTCACCCCTCCCTAACCCAGGGGTCACTGGACGGGGATGAGGAGCAGGACCCCGGGTTGATTCACCCCTCCCTAACCCAGGGTCTCAGTATAACACCAGTTGAAACCAGACTAATTCAGTACAGGCCAGAAATGGCGCCTGGGCCTTTCCTGTTTTTATCAATGTGAAGTGTATTTTATTGCTAGAACGCAGAATTTATTATCGTAAGTGGAATGTGAACAAACTATAGGACAGACAGTTAAGGCTGAGAATTAATATTGTAAAGATTGATCACAGTCACTAAGTCCACCATCGAACTGGAACCTTTAACCTTTCGTAAATCAACGTCAGAAAAACTGACCAGCAAAACTCGCCAATATCAGGATACCCGACCCCTCCAATCAAACATTGACCTTTCACCCTCGGCCCCGGGGGGGTCACAGGCGCTGTAACGTTGCTGTCTCCTATTGGTCCTAATCTCCATCTCCTCCCTCCTATTGGTCCAAATCCCTATCTCCTCTCTCCCATTGGTCCTAATTTCCATCTCCTCACTCCAATCGGTCTTAATCTCCATCTCCTGTCTCCTATTGGTCCTAATCTCCATCTCCTCCCTCCTATTTGTCAAAATCCCCATCTCCCCTCTCCTATTGGTCTGAATCTGCCTCTCCTCTCTCCCATTGGTGCTAATCTCCATTTCCTCTCTCCCATTGGTCCTAATCTATACCTGCTTTCTCCTATTGGTCCGAACTCTATCTCCTTGATGTCACTCCTCGCTGCAGTTGTACGGACACTACACAGAGCGACTCGGGGACTTTGCAAAGAAGGAGGCAGCTCATCTGCTTCACGATGCCCACTCGAGGAAGGTCCAAGACCAAAGCTCACCACCCCAGGCCACCGCCCAGGAGAAGAAAGAAGAGCCGACCAGATGTCAAGGTATGGACACCCACTCTGACTGCAGACTCGGCCTGGACAGATTGGGATTAGGAAAAGCCCAGAGACACAGAACCTTAGAGAAACCTGAGGTCCATTGGGATTGTGTACATTGGGAGTGAATGGGAAGGGGTTTGGGTCCGTTGGGATTTTGTACAGTGGGAGTGAATGGGAAGGGGTTGTGTCCATTGGGATTGTGTACATTGGGAGTGAATGGGAAGGGGTTGTGTCCATTGGGATTGTGTACATTGGGAGTGAATGGGAAGGGGTTTGGGTCCGTTGGGATTTTGTACAGTGGTAATGAATGGGAAGGGGTTGTGTCCATTGGGATTGTGTACATTGGGAGTGAATGGGAAGGGGTTGGATTCATTATGATTGTGTACAGTGGGAGTGAATGCCAAGGGGGTTGGGTCATTGGGATTGTGTACAGTGGGAGTGAACGGGAAGGCGTTTTGGTCCATTGGGAGTGAATGGCAAGGGTTTGTTTCCATTGGGATTGGGTACAATGGGAGTGAATGGGAAAGGGTTTGGGTTCATTGGGATTTTGTACAGTGGGCATGAATGAGAAGGGGTTTGGGTCCATTGGGATTGTGTACAGAGGGAGTGAATGGGAAGGGGTTGTCATAGAGTCATAACGGCACAGGAGGCCATTCGGCCCATCGAGTCCGTGCCGGCTCTCTGTAGAGCAATCCAGTCAGTCCCATTCCCCCGCTCTATCCCCGTAGCCCTGCAAGTTTATTTCCCTCAAGTGCCTATCCAGTCTCCCCTTGAAAACACTGAGTGTCTCCGCTACCAGCACTTCCATCGGCAGCGAGTTCCAGGTCCTCACCACTCGCTGCGTATAGAAGTTTTTCCTCACATCCCCCCCTGTATCTCTTGCCCAAAGCCTTTAATCTGTGTCCCCTAGTCCTTGTACCATCAACTAGTGGGAACAGCCTTTCCCCATCGAGCCTATCCAAACCCATCATAATCTTGTACACCTCGATCAAATCACCCCTCAACCTCCTTTGCTCTAATGAAAACAGATTCAGCTTCTCCAACCTGTCCTTGTAACTAAAATTCCCCATCCCCGGAACCATTCTGGTAAATCTCCTCTGCACCCTCTTAAGGGCCTTCACATCCTTCCTAAAGTGTGGTGACCAGAACTGGGCGCAATACTCCAGTTTTGGCCTAACCAACGCTTTATAAAGGTTCAGCATAACTTCTCTACTTTTGTGCTCAATACCTCTATTTATGAAGCCCCAGATCCCATATGCTTTGCTAACCACTCTCTCAATATGTCCTGCCACCTTCAGGGACCTACGCACATTAACTCCCAGGTCCCTCTGTCCCTGCACACTCTTTAAAACTGTGCCATTAAGTGTATACTGCCTCTCCCTGTTCCTTCTCACAAAATGCATCACCTCACACTTCTCTGCATTAAATTCCATCTGCCACTTGTCTGCCCATTCTGCTGGCCTTTCTATGTCTTGTTGCAGTCGATCGGTATCATCCTCACTGTTTGTCACACCTCCCAAGTTTGGTGTCATTGGCAGATTTAGGAATTCTACTCTGTATTCCAATATCCAGGTCATTTATATATATCTGTAAAAGCAGTGGCCCCAGCACTGACCCTTGGGGAACACCACTGTCTACCATCCTCCAGTCTGAAAAACAGCCATTTACCACAACACGCTGTCCTTAAGCCAATTCCTTATCCAAGCTGTCACTGACCCACCTATTCCATGAGCCTCAATTTTGTTAACCAGCCTTCTATGTGGTACTTTGTCTTCCAAAAATCCATGTAGACAACATCCATTGCATTCCCTTCACCAATCCTCTCTGTTGCTTCATCAAAAAATGTAATTAGATTAGTCAAACACGATCTGCCTTTTATAAATCCATGTTGGCTCTCCTTAATTAGCTTAAACCTCTCCAAGTGCCCGTTAATTTTTTCTTTGATTATTGTTTCTAAAACTTTACCCACCACTGATGTTAAACTGACCGGCCTGTAGTTACTAGGATTGTCCTTACACCCTTTCTTGAACAATGGTGTCACATTTGCCATTTTCCAATCCTCAGGCACCTCCCCCGCATCTAGGGAAGATTGGAAAATTATGGCAAGCCCTTCCGCTATCTCCTCCCTCAATTCCATTAGCAACCTGGGATGCAAGCCATCTGGACCAGGCGACTTATCCACTCTAAGCATACCCAGCCTTTCTAGTACATCCTGTCTATCAATTTTCACCCCTTCCATTGCTTGTTCCTTTTCCACTTCTATCGATATTTTGTCAGCATCCACCTCCTTAGTGAACACCGAAACAAAGTACTCATTGAGTATTCTAGTCTTGCCCTGCGCCTCTTAAGCATATATCAACTTCTTTGTCTCTAATAGGCCCCACCCCGCCTCTTACTACCCGCTTACTGTTTACATGCCGGTAGAAGATTTTGGGTTCCCTCTTTATGTTAACCGCCATTCTACTCTCATATTCTCTCTTTGCCAATCTTATTTTCATCTTCACTTCCCCCCTTAACCTATTATATTTGCTCTGGTTCTCCCTTGAAGAAGTCACCTGACATGCATCATACACCCTCTTTTTTTTCTTCATCTTCTCTATCTCCCTCTTCATCCAAGGAGCCCTTGCTGTGGTTCCCTTACCCTTCCCTCTTGTTGGAATGTCTCTAGTCTGTACTTGGAACATCTCCTCCTTAAAGATCACCCATTGTTCCATTACAGTTTTTCCTGTCAGTCTTTGGTTCCATTTTACCCTGGCTAGATCCTTTCGCATCCCATTGTGTCCATTGAGAGTGAATGGCAAGGGGTTGTTTCCATTGGGATTGTGTACAGTGGGAGTGAATGAGAAAGGGTTTGGGTCCATTGGGACTGTGTACAGTGGGAGTGAATGAGAAAGGGTCTGTGTCCATTGGGATTGTGTACAGTGGGAGTGAATGAGAAAGGGTTTGGGTCCATTGGGATTGTGTACAGTGGGAGTGAATGAGAAAGGGTTTGGGTCCATTGGGATTGTGTACAGTGGGAGTGAATGAGAAAGGGTTTGGGTCCATTGGGATTGTGTACAGTGGGAGTGAATGAGAAAGGGTTTGGGTCCATTGGGACTGTGTACAGTGGGAGTGAATGAGAAAGGGTTTGGGTCCATTGGGATTGTGTACAGTGGGAGTGAATGGGAAAGGGTTTGGGTCCATTGGGATTGTGTACAGAGGGAGTGAATGAGAAAGGGTTTGGGTCCATTGGGACTGTGTACAGTGGGAGTGAATGAGAAAGGGTTTGGGTCCATTGGGATTGTGTACAGTGGGAGTGAATGAGAAAGGGTTTGGGTCCATTGGGACTGTGTACAGTGGGAGTGAATGAGAAAGGGTTTGTGTCCATTGGGATTGTGTACAGTGGGAGTGAATGAGAAAGGGTTTGGGTCCATTGGGACTGTGTACAGAGGGAGTGAATGAGAAAGGGTTTGGGTCCATTGGGACTGTGCACAGTGGGAGTGAATGAGAAAGGGTTTGGGTCCATTGGGACTGTGTACAGTGGGAGTGAATGAGAAAGGGTTTGGGTCCATTGGGACTGTGTACAGTGGGAGTGAATGAGAAAGGGTTTGGGTCCATTGGGATTGTGTACAGTGGGAGTGAATGAGAAAGGGTTTGGGTCCATTGGGATTGTGTACAGTGGGAGTGAATGAGAAAGGGTTTGGGTCCATTGGGACTGTGTACAGTGGGAGTGAATGAGAAAGGGTTTGGGTCCATTGGGATTGTGTACAGTGGGAGTGAATGAGAAAGGGTTTGGGTCCATTGGGATTGTGTACAATGGGAGTGAATGAGAAAGGGTTTGGGTCCATTGGGATTGTGTACAGTGGGAGTGAATGAGAAAGGGTTTGGGTCCATTGGGATTGTGTACAATGGGAGTGAATGAGAAAGGGTTTGGGTCCATTGGGACTGTGTACAGTGGGAGTGAATGAGAAAGGGTTTGGGTCCATTGGGATTGTGTACAGTGGGAGTGAATGCGAAAGGGTTTGGGTCCATTGGGATTGTGTACAGTGGGAGTGAATGAGAAAGGGTTTGGGTCCATTGGGACTGTACAGTGGGAGTGAATGAGAAAGGGTTTGGGTCCATTGGGACTGTGTACAGTGGGAGTGAATGAGAAAGGGTTTGGGTCCATTGGGATTGTGTACAGTGGGAGTGAATGAGAAAGGGTTTGGGTCCATTGGGACTGTGTACAGTGGGAGTGAATGAGAAAGGGTTTGGGTCCATTGGGACTGTGTACAGTGGGAGTGAATGAGAAAGGGTTTGGGTCCATTGGGACTGTGTACAGTGGGAGTGAATGAGAAAGGGTTTGGGTCCATTGGGATTGTGTACAGTGGGAGTGAATGAGAAAGGGTTTGGGTCCATTGGGATTGTGTACAGTGGGAGTGAATGAGAAAGGGTTTGGGTCCATTGGGACTGTGTACAGTGGGAGTGAATGAGAAAGGGTTTGGGTCCATTGGGACTGTGTACAGTGGGAGTGAATGAGAAAGGGTTTGGGTCCATTGGGATTGTGTACAGAGGGAGTGAATGAGAAAGGGTTTGGGTCCATTGGGATTGTGTACAGTGGGAGTGAATGAGAAAGGGTTTGGGTCCATTGGGATTGTGTACAGTGGGAGTGAATGAGAAAGGGTTTGGGTCCATTGGGACTGTGTACAGTGGGAGTGAATGAGAAAGGGTTTGTGTCCATTGGGATTGTGTACAGTGGGAGTGAATGAGAAAGGGTTTGGGTCCATTGGGACTGTGTACAGAGGGAGTGAATGAGAAAGGGTTTGGGTCCATTGGGACTGTGCACAGTGGGAGTGAATGAGAAAGGGTTTGGGTCCATTGGGACTGTGTACAGTGGGAGTGAATGAGAAAGGGTTTGGGTCCATTGGGACTGTGTACAGTGGGAGTGAATGAGAAAGGGTTTGGGTCCATTGGGATTGTGTACAGTGGGAGTGAATGAGAAAGGGTTTGGGTCCATTGGGATTGTGTACAGTGGGAGTGAATGAGAAAGGGTTTGGGTCCATTGGGACTGTGTACAGTGGGAGTGAATGAGAAAGGGTTTGGGTCCATTGGGATTGTGTACAGTGGGAGTGAATGAGAAAGGGTTTGGGTCCATTGGGATTGTGTACAATGGGAGTGAATGAGAAAGGGTTTGGGTCCATTGGGATTGTGTACAGTGGGAGTGAATGAGAAAGGGTTTGGGTCCATTGGGATTGTGTACAATGGGAGTGAATGAGAAAGGGTTTGGGTCCATTGGGACTGTGTACAGTGGGAGTGAATGAGAAAGGGTTTGGGTCCATTGGGATTGTGTACAGTGGGAGTGAATGCGAAAGGGTTTGGGTCCATTGGGATTGTGTACAGTGGGAGTGAATGAGAAAGGGTTTGGGTCCATTGGGACTGTACAGTGGGAGTGAATGAGAAAGGGTTTGGGTCCATTGGGACTGTGTACAGTGGGAGTGAATGAGAAAGGGTTTGGGTCCATTGGGATTGTGTACAGTGGGAGTGAATGAGAAAGGGTTTGGGTCCATTGGGACTGTGTACAGTGGGAGTGAATGAGAAAGGGTTTGGGTCCATTGGGACTGTGTACAGTGGGAGTGAATGAGAAAGGGTTTGGGTCCATTGGGACTGTGTACAGTGGGAGTGAATGAGAAAGGGTTTGGGTCCATTGGGATTGTGTACAGTGGGAGTGAATGAGAAAGGGTTTGGGTCCATTGGGATTGTGTACAGTGGGAGTGAATGAGAAAGGGTTTGGGTCCATTGGGACTGTGTACAGTGGGAGTGAATGAGAAAGGGTTTGGGTCCATTGGGACTGTGTACAGTGGGAGTGAATGAGAAAGGGTTTGGGTCCATTGGGATTGTGTACAGAGGGAGTGAATGAGAAAGGGTTTGGGTCCATTGGGACTGTGTACAGTGGGAGTGAATGAGAAAGGGTTTGGGTCCATTGGGACTGTGTACAGTGGGAGTGAATGAGAAAGGGTTTGGGTCCATTGGGACTGTGTACAGTGGGAGTGAATGAGAAAGGGTTTGGGTCCATTGGGACTGTACAGTGGGAGTGAATGAGAAAGGGTTTGGGTCCATTGGGACTGTGTACAGTGGGAGTGAATGAGAAAGGGTTTGGGTCCATTGGGATTGTGTACAGTGGGAGTGAATGAGAAAGGGTTTGGGTCCATTGGGACTGTGTGCAGTGGGAGTGAATGAGAAAGGGTTTGGGTCCATTGGGACTGTGTACAGTGGGAGTGAATGAAAAAGGGTTTGTGTCCATTGGGATTGTGTACAGTGGGAGTGAATGAGAAAGGGTTTGGGTCCATTGGGATTGTGTACAGTGGGAGTGAATGAGAAAGGGTTTGGGTCCATTGGGACTGTGTACAGTGGAAGTGAATGAGAAAGGGTTTGGGTCCATTGGGACTGTGTACAGTGGGAGTGAATGAGAAAGGGTTTGGGTCCATTGGGACTGTGTACAGTGGGAGTGAATGAGAAAGGGTTTGGGTTCATTGGGACTGTGTACAGTGGGAGTGAATGAGAAAGGGTTTGGGTCCATTGGGACTGTGTACAATGGGAGTGAATGAGAAAGGGTTTGGGTCCATTGGGACTGTGTACAGTGGGAGTGAATGAGAAAGGGTTTGGGTCCATTGGGACTGTGTACAGTGGGAGTGAATGAGAAAGGGTTTGGGTCCATTGGGACTGTGTACAGTGGGAGTGAATGAGAAAGGGTTTGGGTCCATTGGGATTGTGTACAGAGGGAGTGAATGAGAAAGGGTTTGGGTCCATTGGGACTGTGTACAGTGGGAGTGAATGAGAAAGGGTTTGGGTCCATTGGGATTGTGTACAGTGGGAGTGAATGAGAAAGGGTTTGGGTCCATTGGGACTGTGTACAGTGGGAGTGAATGAGAAAGGGTTTGGGTCCATTGGGACTGTGTACAGTGGGAGTGAATGAGAAAGGGTTTGGGTCCATTGGGACTGTGTACAGTGGGAGTGAATGAGAAAGGGTTTCACAGAATCACAGAAACCCCACAGTGCAGATAGAGGCCATTTCGGCCCATCGAGCCTGCACCGACACATATCCCACCCGATCCCCGTAACCCCTACACCAACACATATCCCACCCTATCCCCACGTATTTAATCCCCCTAACACTAAGGGTCAATTTATCATAGCCAATCAACCTAACCCGCACATCTTTGGACTGTGGGAGGAAACCGGAGCACCCGGCGAAAACCCACGCAAACGCAAAAGGGTTTGGGTCCATTGGGACTGTGTACAATGGGAGTGAATGAGAAAGGGTTTGGGTCCATTGGGACTGTGTACAATGGGAGTGAATGAGAAAGGGTTTGGGTCCATTGGGACTGTGTACAGTGGGAGTGAATGAGAAAGGGTTTGGGTCCATTGGGACTGTGTACAATGGGAGTGAATGAGAAAGGGTTTGGGTCCATTGGGACTGTGTACAATGGGAGTGAATGAGAAAGGGTTTGGGTCCATTGGGACTGTGTACAGTGGGAGTGAATGAGAAAGGGTTTGGGTCCATTGGGACTGTGTACAATGGGAGTGAATGAGAAAGGGTTTGGGTCCATTGGGACTGTGTACAGTGGGAGTGAATGAGAAAGGGTTTGGGTCCATTGGGACTGTGTACAGAGGGAGTGAATGAGAAAGGGTTTGGGTCCATTGGGACTGTGTACAGTGGGAGTGAATGAGAAAGGGTTTGGGTCCATTGGGACTGTGTACAGTGGGAGTGAATGAGAAAGGGTTTGGGTCCATTGGGATTGTGTACAGTGGGAGTGAATGAGAAAGGGTTTGGTTCCATTGGGACTGTGTACAGTGGGAGTGAATGAGAAAGGGTTTGGGTCCATTGGGATTGTGTACAGTGGGAGTGAATGAGAAAGGGTTTGGGTCCAGTGGGATTGTGTACAGAGGGAGGCCAGTCATCCCTTTCACCCTGCTCCATCATTCAATAAGATCAAGGCTGATCTTCAACCCCAACTCCACTTTCCTGCTCCTTCCCCATATCCCTTTATCCCCTCCGTATCCAAAAATCTATTGATCTCAGCTTTGAATACATTCTTGAAATGGCGATAGAGAGAGAGGAGAGAGCGAGTGGAAGACAATGAGGGAGAGAGAGATGAAGGCTGAGATAGTGAGGGAGGGAGGATAGAGAGGGAGAGTTGAAAGTCGGAGACAGAGAAAGAGAGAGAGAGTGAGACGGAGAGAGAGAAGGCTGAGATACTTTGGTTCCCGCCTCTCCCGGGCCTAGGGTTGAGCGGCTGCCTACAGCCTGTGAGGTAGGCCCATTGTGATGAAGGCAGCTCCAAGCATCAGCGGCTGGGTGAGGGAGGGAGGGAGAGGCCTGGGCAGGTGCAGACCCCAAGCCTCCTGCTTTAGTTAAGGAAAGCTCGCTGATGTGAGGCTGAAAAATGGCACAGATTGTGCCCATCACCACAGCGTTGGGAAAGACCTTTGGTATTATTTTAGATGTGTTTCCAAAATGAAAATAATATATCTTATCTGTTCAACATGCATCGGGGGGCAGGAAACAAATGCTCCACTCTGTATCTAACCCCGTGCTGTACCTGCCCTGGGAGTGTTTGATGGGAGAGTGTAGAGGGAGCTTTACTCTGTATCTAACCCGTGCTGTACCTGCCCCGGGAGTGTTTGATGGGACAGTGTAGAGGGAGCTTTACTCTGTATCTAACCCCGTGCTGTACCTGCCCTGGGAGTGTTTGATGGGACAGTGTAGAGGGAGCTCCACTCTGTATCTAACCCCGTGCTGTACCTGCCCTGGGAGTGTTTGATGGGACAGTGTAGATGGAGCTTTACTCTGTATCTAACCCGTGCTGTACCTGCCCTGGGAGTGTTTGATGGGACAGTGTAGAGGGAGCTTTACTCTGTATCTAACCCGTGCTGTACCTGCCCTGGGAGTGTTTGATGGGACAGTGTAGAGGGAGCTTTACTCTGTATCTAACCAGTGCTGTACCTGCCCTGGGAGTGTTTGATGGGACAGTGTAGAGGGAGCTTTACTCTGTATCTAACCCCGTGCTGTACCTGCCCTGGGAGTGTTTGATGGGGCAGTGTAGAGGGAGCTTTACTCTGTATCTAACCCCGTGCTGTACCTGTCCTGGGAGTGTTTGATGGGACAGTGTAGAGGGAGCTTTACTCTGTATCTAACCCGTGTTGTACCTGCCCTGGGAGTGTTTGATGGGACAGTGTAGAGGGAGCTTTACTCTGTATCTAACCCGTGCTGTACCTGCCCTGGGAGTGTTTGATGGGACAGTGTAGAGGGAGCTTTACTCTGTATCTAACCCCGTGCTGTACCTGCCCTGGGAGTGTTTGATGGGACAGTGTAGAGGGAGCTTTACTCTGTATCTAACCCGTGTTGTACCTGCCCTGGGAGTGTTTGATGGGACAGTGTAGAGGGAGCTTTACTCTGTATCTAACCCCGTGCTGTACCTGCCCTGGGAGTGTTTGATGGGACAGTGTAGAGGGAGCTTTACTCTGTATCTAACCCGTGCTGTACCTGTCCTGGGAGTGTTTGATGGGACAGTGTAGATGGAGCGTTACTCTGTATCTAACCTGTGCTGTACCTGCCCTGGGAGTGTTTGATGGGACAGTGTAGAGGGAGCTTTACTCTGTATCTAACCCCGTGCTGTACCTGCCCTGGGAGTGTTTGATGGGGCAGTGTAGAGGGAGCTTTACTCTGTATCTAACCCCGTGCTGTACCTGCCCCGGGAGTGTGTGATGGGACAGTGTAGAGGGAGCTTTACTCTGTATCTAACCCCGTGCTGTACCTGCTCTGGGAGTGTTTGATGGGACAGTGTAGAGGGAGCTTTACTCTGTATCTAACCCGTGTTGTACCTGCCCTGGGAGTGTTTGATGGGACAGTGTAGATGGAGCGTTACTCTGTATCTAACCCCGTGCTGTACCTGCCCTGGGAGTGTTTGATGGGACAGTGTAGAGGGAGCTTTACTCTGTATCTAACCCGTGTTGTACCTGCCCTGGGAGTGTTTGATGGGACAGTGTAGAGGGAGCTTTACTCTGTATCTAACCCGTGCTGTACCTGCCCTGGGAGTGTTTGATGGGACAGTGTAGAGGGAGCTTTACTCTGTATCTAACCCCATGCTGTACCTGCCCTGGGAGTGTTTGATGGGGCAGTGTAGAGGGAGCTTTACTCTGTATCTAACCCGTGCTGTACATGCCCCGGGAGTGTGTGATGGGACAGTGTAGAGGGAGCTTTACTCTGTATCTAACCCGTGCTGTACCTGCCCTGGGACTGTTTGATGGGGACAGTGCAGAGGGAGCTTTACTCTGTATGTAACCCGTGCTGTACCTGCCCTGGGAGTGTTTGATGGGACAGTGTAGAGGGAGCTTTACTCTGTATCTCTCCCATGCTGTACCTGTCCTGGGAGTGTTTGATGGGACAGTGTAGAGGGAGCTTTACTCTGTATCTAACCTGTGCTGTACCTGCCCTGGGAGTGTTTGATGGACAGTGCAGAGGTTGAGGCTTGGTTATAGTGGGTGTTGGGCCGTGCAGGGGTTATAGTTCAAGCGAGATGGTAGACAAGCCCTCGCTGACCTTTGCTCCCTGTCTCTCCCTCTAGCTGTGAAGAACTGGCTGCGCAGGCACCTGATGAACACTCTCGGAGAGGATTGGGTCTTCCTCATTCTCTTGGGATTGGTGATGGCGGTGTTGAGCTGGGCCATGGATTACGTTAGTGCCAAGGGATTGGAAGGTGAGTGTGGGGGGAGGGGGAGGGGATTGTAATGGGACGAGAGGGCAGGGCACGAGAGGGGAGTGGGATGGGTGGAGGAGGAGAGGGGAGGGAGAGAGGGGAAGGGGAGGCAAGTGGTTGAGGGCGAGGGGGCGGAGAGGGTGGGGAGGTGCAGGGGAGAGGAGGGCAAGCGATAGGGGAGGGGAAAGAAGAGGGGTAGAGGGAGGGACAGGGGAAGAGGGAGAGGTAGAGGAAAAGGAAAAGAGGGAGGGTGAGAGTGATAGGGATGGGGAGAGGGAGGGGGGTGGCAGGGGGAGAGGGGGAGGATTGTGGCATGGAGAGTGTGAGGGTAAGGGGGAGAGGGGTGGGTAGGTAGAGGGGAGGGGGAAAGGGTGTGGGAGGGGAGGGGCAGGGGGAGTGGTAGGGAGTTGGGGGAGAGGGAGGGGAGGCGGAGAGGAGGGGGAGAGGGATGGTGTGAGAAGGTGTTTACAGTAGGGGAGAGGTGAGGGAGGGGAGGGGCAGGGGGAGTGGATGTGGAGAGGGAGGGCGAAGGGGAGGTTAGGGGTGGGGGAGAGGGAGGGGAGAGGGAGAGGAGGGAACAGGGGAGGATGGAAGGGGGAAAGTGAGGGGAGGGGAAGAGGACAGGGAGAGAGGAGGGGGGAGATGGGGAGGGGGAAAGAGAGAGGGAGGGGAGAGGGAGAGCGGGGGAATGGAGGCTAGGGAGAGGGGAGATGAGGGGAGAAGGCGGAGGGAGGGGAGGGGGAGCGGGCACGTGAGGGGATTGAGAGAGGGAGAGGAGGGGAGGGGGAGTGGGCACGGGAGGGGATTGAGAGAGGGGGAGGAGGGGAGCGGGAGTGGGCACGGGAGGGGATTGAGAGAGAGGGACGTAGATAAGTGGAGGTTGTGATAAGTGGAGGTTGTGAAAAGTGCAATATTGCAGTTCTTCCTTCTTTCCTTCCTGTCACCATCCCTCTCGCCCTTCTTTTCACACCTCCCTCCCTCTCCAGTCCTTCCCTACCTCCCCCTCTCCTCCTTCCCTCCACTTGTCGTGTTGTCACTCTCACCCTCTCTCCCTCCACGTTCTCACTCTCTCCCTTTCTCCTCTCCCTCCCTCCCTCCCTCCCTCTCTCTCCCTCCCTTGTGCTGTCTCACTCTCTCTCACTCTCTCACACTCTCTCTCACTCTCTCTCTCCCTCACTCTCTCTCACTCTCTCACTCTCTCCTCTCTCCACTCTCACTCTCACTCTCTCTCTCTCACTCTCACTCTCACTCCTCTCTCACTCTCTCTCTCTCTCTCACTCTCTCACTCTCTCTCTCTCTCTCTCACTCTCTCTCTCACTCTCTCACTCACTCCTCTCTCTCTCTCTCTCTTTCACTCTCTCACTCTCTCTCACTCTCTCAATTCAATGCAATTCAATTGAAATCACTTTATTGGCATGATAAGGTACATCTTATGTTGCCAAAGCATCAAAATACATTTATGGTTGAACACATAAACGCAGATCTATTCATACAGTGTATAAACAGATATATCCCTGAGTGTATAAATATACATTCGCATAATTTATATATACTCTTTTCTTAGGTTTACTGGTTGTCCCTCTGTTTATGGCAAGCTGTAACATAGTGTGCTGCTGGTGTTACACAGTTTCTCTCTTCCCCTAGTAGGTATGGGAGTTTTTGGTCGTCATTCAAATTTCTGAATTCAGGGCATATTTGTGAGAATTTTTGGTAGAAATTCTCCCTGATGCCCTGATATTTTCCACAAGCTGTGAGGAAGTGCATCTCTGTCCCCACCACTCCCTGACTGCAGTGAGAGCATATCCTGTCCTCTCTTGGCAGCCGGGTCTGCCTGTGTCTGCCTTTTTCGATCGCCAGGCTATGTTCACTAAGTCTGTACCTTGTCAAGGTTTTTCTCAGTTTGCTATCCTTTACCATGGTCAGGTATTCAGCCATGTTGTATTGTCTGTTTAGGGCCAAGTAGCAATTGAGTTTGCTTTGGGTTTTTGTTGTTTCTGCCCAATATGACAGGTATTTTTCCTTTTGCTTAGTGACAATTGTGTTGGGTCGAATTCTCTGTGCTACGATGTTACTGTCCTGGGGCTGGTTATTGTTAGTAGTGTTAGTGGTTGCTTCAGTGAGTCCCAGGACTAGTTGACTGAGGGTGTTCTTCTTTATGGTCCTCTCTTGGCATTTCAAGGCTTTGTAATGATAGCAGTGGGGGTTGCTCATTTTTAGGTGTTTCCAAAATTTGGTGGCTCTTTTTTGGATAGTAATTACTAGTGGATATTGGCCTAGTTCTGCCCTGCATGCATTGTTTACGGTTTTCCTTTGAGTCCGGAGGATACTTTTACAGAATTCTGCATGTAGGATCTCAATTGGGTGTTTGTCCCATTTTGCAAAATCTTGTTGTGTTAGCAGTCCCCACACCTCACTGCCATAGAGTGCAATTGGTTCAATTACTGATTTGAAAATTTTGAGCCAAATGCTAATTGGGATTTCTATTTGGATTGATCTTTTAATGGCATAGAAAGCCCTTCTAGCTTTCTCTTTCAGTTCATTCACAGCCAGTTTGAAATTTCCCGTAGAGCTGATTTTTATGCCCAAGTATGTGTAGTTAGTGGTTTGTTCAATCTTAGTTGTTCCTAGTGTGAGATTTATTTTGGGTCCCTGATGTCTGGATCATTGCTAGAACACGAGGACTTTGGTTTTTTGGGGGTTTATTGTCAGGGCCCAGGTCTGACAGAATGACTCCAGCAGATCCAGGTTCTGCTGTAGACCCTCCTTAGTTGGTGACAGCAGAACCAGGTCGTCTGCATAGAGGAGGAATTTAACCTTGGATTCATACAGGGTGAGGCCGGGTGCTGTAGATTGTTCAAGTAGTTTTGCCAATTCATTTATGTAAATATTAAAGAGTGTCGGTGAGATTGGCGAGCCCTGCATCACCCCCCGCCCCTGTGGGAAGTATTTTGTTTGTTTGTCTCCAATTTTAACTGCACATTTGTTGTTTGTATACATTGATTTAATTACATCATATGTTTTTCCCCCTACCCCGCTTTCGATAAGTTTCAGGAATAGACCGTCGTGCCAGATGGAATCAAAAGCCTTCTGGAAATCTATAAAGCATGCATAGATTTTGCTTTTGTTTTGATGAACGTGTTTGTCTGTAGGGTGAAGATATGATCGGATGTTCTATAGTTTGGCAGGAATCCAATTTGGCTTTTACTCAAGACATTGTGCTCCTCAAGGAAGTTTATAAGTCTTTTGTTTATTATGCTACAGAAAACCTTCCCCAGATTACTGTTTACACAGATGCCTCGATAGTTATTTGGGTCAACTTTATCCCCACTTTTGTATATGGGCGTTATGAGTCCTTTGTTCCAGATATCAGGGAAGTAACCGACACTCAGAACCAAGTTGAAGAGTTTCAGTATAGCCAATTTCATTTTATCGTCCGTGTGTTTAATCATCTCGCTTAGGATGCCGTCTGCACCGCAGGCTTTTCCTGGTCGCAGGTCCTTGAGTTTTTCAATTAGCTCTTTTTCAGATATTATGGGGTCTATCGGGTTTTGGTTATCTTTTATGGCAAATTCTAGCTTTGCCAGTTTTTCGCATATTTGGTATTGCTCTGGGCTTCGTGTGTTTTTCTGGTATAATTTTTCAAAATGGTTTTCCCATGTGTCTCCATTTTGAATGGCCAATTCGTCGTGTTGTTTTTTGTGTAATGTATTCCAGTTGTCCCAGAAACAATTAGAATCAATGGATTCCTCAATGGAGATGAGTGTATTCTTAATATACTGCTCTTTCTTGGTTCTGAGTGTGTTTTTGTATTGTGTTAGTGCCTGACAATAAGTAAGGTGCAATTCCTCGTTTTCTGGTTGTCTGTGTTTTTGGTTTGATATTTTTCTGAGTTTTTTCCTCATGTTCTGGCAATCGGAGTCAAACCATTTTTCGTAGTTTTTTGTTTTGGGTTTGTTTTTTCGAACTTTCAAGTTTGACATTGATGCCAAATTATCAAAAATATTATTTAGGTTGTTCACTGCCCGGTTTACGCCTTCTTTATTGTGTGTGTATGTATTTTCCAGAAAGGTGTCCAAGAGAGCTTGAGTTGTTAGGTTGCTAATTGCTTTCTGGTATTTTTCCGTGCTGTTTTTGGCCCATCTGTAAGATTTTTTCATGTTGTACAGTTTACTGGGTTGTGTTTCTGTGTGGGTTGTTTCTGTCCTTTCAAGATATGCAGTAATTTGACTGTGGTCTGACAGTGTTGTTTGTGGTTTGACTGTGAATGTCCTGAAAGAGGATGGGTCTAGATCTGTAATCATATAGTCTACGGTGCTACAGCCAAGAGGTGAGCAATAGGTCGATCTTCCTAGGAAGTCTCCCAATAACCTACCATTGACAATGTACAGACCCAGGCTTCGACAGAGCTGCAGGAGCTGTTTTCCGTTAGCATTTGTCTGTTTGTCGCAGTTATGCTTGTGTGGATGGGAAGGGAGATCAAAATGGTTATTCCCAAATATGTAATTATTCCCGTGATTATTGGTGAAGTCTGGTTCTTCTCCCGTTCTTGAGTTGAGGTCCCCACAGATCAACACATTTCCCTTGGCCTGGAATTGGATAATCTCCCTCTCTATGTTGGAGAAGGTGTCCTCTTTGAAGTACGGGGATTCTGTCGGGGGGATAGAGTGCGCAAATGAAAACATAAAAGATTAGCATGGAAAATTGAGGCTCATGGGATAAAGGGGAAAGTTTTGGCGTGGATAGGGAACTGGCTGTCAGATAGAAAACAGAGAGTTGGAATAAACGGCTCATTTTCTGAATGGCAGGCAGTAACAAGTGGGGTACCACAGGGCTCTGTCCTGGGCCCCCAGCTGTTCACAATTTACATTAATGACCTGGATCAGGGAGTCGGATGCAGCATTTCCAAATTTGCAGACGACACTAAACTAGGAGGGGGGGTGGGCTCAGAGGAAGAGACCAGGAGGCTCCAGAGCGATTTGGACAGACTGGGCGATTGGGCGGATAAATGGCAGATGCACTATAATGTGGACAAGTGCGAAGTTATCCACCTTGGGTGCAGGAACGGGAGGGCAAATTATTATTTAAATGGCAATAGATTGGGAGAGGGGGAAGTACAGAGAGACCTGGGTGTTCTTGTACACCAGTCACTGAAGGCGAGCATGCAGGTGCAACAGGCGGTCAAGAAGGCAAACGGTATGCTGGCCTTCATAGCAAAAGGGTTAGAATACAGGAACAGGGATACCTTGCTGCAGCTGTACAGGGCACTGGTGAGACCACACCTCGAGTACTGTGTACAGTTTTGGTCGCCTCATCTGAGGAAGGATGTTCTTGCCATGGAGGGGGGTGCAGCGGCGATTCACCAGGCTGATACCAGGAATGGCGGGAATGACCTATGAGGAGAGACTATGTAGTTTAGGGATGTACACACTGGAGTTTAGAAGATTGAGAGGGGACCTCATAGAAGTGTATAAAATTCTGACAGGTCTAGACAGACTGGATGCAGAAGGAATGTTTCCCTTGGCGGGTGAGAACAGAACTAGAGGACATAATTTAAGGATAAGGGCTAAACCATTTAGGACAGAGATGAGGGGGAATTTCTTCACTCAGAGAGTGGTGAACCTGTGGAACTCATTGCCACAGAGGGCAGTGTATGCCAGCTCATTAAATATATTTAAGAGGGAATTAGATATATTTCTACGGGCAAAAGGGGTTAAGGGTTACGGAGAGAAGGCGGGGACGGGATACTGAATTAAAGGATCAGCCATGATCTCATTAAATGGCGGAGCAGGCACGAAGGGCCGAATGGCCTACTCCTGCTCCTATCTTCTATGTATCTTTCATGCTAGAGATGATGCCCCTCTTAATTTTGAGCCATAAGTCGTTTTCGCCCTTTTCCACAAATTCAATGCAACTCCTAATCTCTGCTTTAATCCAAAGCAGTATGCCTCCAGATTCTCTGCCCTGGGTTACTCCTGGCAATTTATTGGAGGGGACCACCAGCTCTGTGTACCCAATGGGACAGCCAGTGTGTCCTTCTCCTCTACACTAGGTTTCCTGTAAAAAGATAATATCTAGATCTTTAATCTCATCTAGGAACTCTGGGGTCCCACTCTTCATGCCAAGCATAGAAGAGCGTAGACCTTGGATATTCCAGGTTGAGATATATAAGGATTTCATGCTAAAATTGATCTTTTACTGTGATGGGTTAGAATATGATAAATAGTAATACGTGTTTGTCGTGTCTAAACTCACTCTCTCACTCTCTGCTCTCTCACTCTCTCTCACTCTCTCACTCTCTCTCACTCTCTCACTCTCTCACTCTCACTCTCTCACTCTCTCTCACTCTCTCTCACTCTCACTCTCTCTCACTCTCTCTCACTCTCTCACTCTCTCTCACTCTCTCACTCTCTCACTCTCACTCTCTCTCTCACTCTCTCTCTCTCTCACTCTCTCACTCTCTCTCACTCTCTCTCACTCTCACTCTCACTCTCTCCCTCTCTCACTCTCTCACTCTCTCACTCTCTCTCACTCTCTCTCACTCTCTCTCACTCTCTCACTCTCTCTCACTCTCTCACTCTCTCACTCTCTCTCACTCTCTCACTCTCTCACTCTCTCTCACTCTCTCACTCTCTCACTCTCACTCTCTCACTCTCTCTCACTCTCTCTCTCTCTCACTCTCTCTCACTCTCTCACTCTCTCACTCTCTCACTCTCACTCTCTCTCTCTCTCTCTCACTCTCTCACTCTCTCTCACTCTCTCTCACTCTCACTCTCTCCCTCTCTCACTCTCTCACTCTCTCACTCTCTCACTCTCTCTCACTCTCTCTCACTCTCTCACTCTCTCACACTCTCTCACTCTCTCACTCTCTCTCACTCTCTCTCAATTCACAATTCACAATTCAATTCACAATTCAAATCGCTTTATTGGCATGATAAGTTACATCTTATGTTGCCAAAGCATCAAAATACATTTATGGTTTAGCACATAAACGCAGTTCTATTCATACAGTGTATAAACAGGTATATCCCTGAGTGTATAAATATACATTCGCATTGTTTATATATATTCTTTTCTTAGTTTACTGGTTGTCCCTCTGTTCATGGCAAGCTGTAACATAGTGTGCCGCCAGTGTTATACAGTTTCTCTCCTCTCCCAGTAGGAATGGGAGTTTTTGGTTGTCACTCAGATTTCTGAAATCAGGGCATATTTGTGAGAATTTTTGGTAGAAATTCTCCCTGATGCCCTGATATTTTCCACAAGCTGTGAGGAAGTGCATCTCTGTCTCCACCACTCCCTGACTGCAGTGAGAGCATATCCTGTCCTCTCTTGGCAGCCTGGTCTGCCTGTGTCTGCCTTTTTCGATCGCTAGGCTATGTTCGCTAAGTCTGTACCTTGTCAAGGTTCTTCTCAGTTTGTTATCCTTTACCATGGTCAGGTAATCAGCTATGTTGTATTGTCTGTTTAGGGCCAAGTAGCAATTGAGTTTGCTTTGGGTTTTTGTTGTTTCTGCCCAATATGTCAGATATTTTTCCTTTTGCTTAGCGACGATTGTGTTGGGTCGAATTCTTTGTGTTACCCTGTCACTGTCCTGGGGCTGGTTATTGTTAGTATTGTTAGTAGTTACTTCACTGAGTCCCAGGACTAGTTGACTGAGGGTATTCTTCTTTATGGTCAGCTCTTGGCATTTCAGGGCGTCGTAGTGATAGCATTGGGGATTGCTCATTTGTAGGTGATTCCAAAATTTGGTGGCTCTTTTTTGGATAGTGATTATTAATGGATATTGGCCTAGTTCCGCCCTGCATGCATTGTTTACTGTTTTCCTTTGAGTCCGGAGGATACTTTTACAGAATTCTGCATGTAGGATCTCAATTGGGTGTTTGTCCCATTTTGCAAATTCTTGTTGAGTTAGCGGTCCCCATACTTCACTGCCATAGAGTGCAATTGGTTCAATTACTGATTTGAAAATTTTGAGCCAAATGCTAATTGGGATTTCTATTTGGATTGATTTTTTGATGGCATAGAAAGCCCTTCTTGCTTTCTCTTTCAGTTCATTCACAGCCAGTTTGAAGTTTCCCGTAGAACTGATTTTTAAGCCCAAGTATGTGTAGTTAGTGGTTTGTTCAATTTTGGTTGTTCCTACTGTGAAATTTATTTTGGGTCCCTGATGTTTGGATCTTTGCTGGAACACAAGGACTTTGGTTTTTTGGAGATTTATTGTCAGGGCCCAAGTCTGGCAGTACGACTCCAGCAGGTCCAGGTTTTGCTGTAGCCCCTCTTTAGTAGGTGACAGCAGAACCAGGTCGTCTGCATAGAGGAGGAATTTAACCTTGGATTCATATAGGGTGAGGCCGGGTGCTGTAGATTGTTCAAGTAGTTTTGCCAATCCATTTATGTAAATATTAAAGAGTGTCGGTGAGATTGGCGAGCCCTGCGTCACCCCCCCGCCCCTGTGGGAAGTATTTTGTTTGTTTGTCTCCAATTTTAACTGCACATTTGTTGTTTGTATACATTGATTTAATTACATCATATGTTTTCCCTCCTACCCCACTTTCGATAAGTTTCAGGAATAAACCGTCATGCCAGATGGAGTCGAAAGCCTTCTGGAAATCTACAAAGCATGCGTAGATTTTGCTTTTGTTATGGTGAACGTGTTTGTCAATTAGGGTCTGTAGGGTAAAGATATGATCGGATGTTCTATAGTTTGGTAGGAATCCAATTTGGCTTTTACTCAAGACATTGTGCTCCTCAAGGAAGTTTATAAGTCTTTTGTTTATGATGCTACAGAATACCTTCCCCAGGTTACTGTTTACACAGATGCCTCGATAGTTGTTTGGGTCAATTTTGTCCCCACTTTTGTATATGGGCGTTATGAGTCCTTTGTTCCAGATATCAGGGAAATAACCGACACTCAGAACCAAGTTGAAGAGTTTTAGGATAGCCAGTTTCATTTTGTTGTCTGTGTGTTTAATCATCTCGTTTAGTATGCCGTCTGTCCCGCAGGCTTTTCCTGGTCGCAGGTCCTTGAGTTTTTCAAGAAGTTCTTTTTCTGTTATTATGGCGTCCAGCGGGTTTTGGTTATCTTTTATGGCCATTTCTAGCTTTTCCAGTTTTTTGCATATTTGGTGTTGCTCTGGTCTTAGTGTGTTTTTCTGGTATAATTTTTCAAAGTGGTTTACCCATGTGTCCCCATTTTGAATGGCCAAATCGTCGTGTTGTTTTTTGTGTAGTGTTTTCAAGTTTTCCCAGAAACAATTGGAATCAATGGATTCCTCCATGGAGCTGAGTGTATTCTTAATATATTGCTCTTTTTTGGTTCTGAGTGTGTTTCTGTATTGTGTTAGTGTCTGACAATAAGTAAGGCGTAGTTCCTCGTTTTCTGGATGTCTGTGTTTTTGGTTTGATATTTTTCTAAGTTTTTTCCTCATGTTATGGCAATCTCGGTCAAACCATTTTTCATAGTTTTTTGTTTTGGGTTTGTTCTTGCGAGCTTTCAAGTTTGCATTTGTTGCCAAATTATCAAAAATATTGTTTAGTTTACTAACTGCCCGGTTTACGCCTTCTTTATTGTGAGTGTATATGTTATCCAGAAAGGTGTCTAAGAGAGCTTGAGTTGATGCATTGCTAATTGTTTTCTGGTATTTTTCCGTGTCGTTTTTGGCCCATCTGTACGATTTTTTGGTGTTGTACAGTTTACTGGGTTGTGTTTCTATGTTGTTTGTTTCTGTCTTTTTGAGGAACATAGTAATTTGATTGTGATCTGACAGTGTTGTTTGTGGTTTGACTGTGAATGCTCTGAAAGAGGATGGGTCTAAGTCTGTAATGATATAGTCTACTGCGCTGCAGCCAAGAGGTGAGCAATAGGTCGATCTTCCTAGGAGGTCTCCTATGAACCTACCATTGACAATGTACAGACCCAGGTTTCGACAGAGCTGTAGTAGCTGTTTTCCGTTGGTATTTGACTGCTTGTCGCAGTTATGCCTGTATGGAAGGGAAGGGATGTCAAAGTGGTTATTCCCGAAAACGTAATTGTTTCCCTGATTATTGGTGAAGTCTGGTTCTTCGCCCGTTCTTGAATTGAGGTCCCCACAGATCAACACGTTCCCCTGGGCCTGGTATTGGATAATTTCCCCCTCCATGTTGGAGAAGGTGTCCTCTTTAAAGTACGGGGAATCGATTGGAGGGATATAAAGTGCGCAAATGTAAACATCTTGGGTGTTTGAGATAATCTCCCTCTCAAGTTTGAGCCACATATGGTTTTCGCCCTTTTTTATAAATTTGATGTAATTCTTAAGTTCTGTTTTAAACCAGATCAGTATGCCTCCGGAGTCTCTGCCTTGGGTTACACTTGGTAATTTATTGGAGGGGACCACCAGCTCAGTGTACCCTTGGGGACAGCCAGTGTGTCCTTTTCCTTTATACCAAGTTTCCTGTAAAATGATAATATCTAGGTCTTTAGTTTCATCTATGAACTCTGGGGTCCTACTTTTCACTTCTCGCAGTGAAGAGCGTAGACCTTGGATATTCCAGGTCGAAATATATAAGGATTTCATGTTAAGTTTGATCTTTTACTATGATAGGTTAAAGAGTGGTACGTGTTTGTCGTGTCTAAGTGTGGGAAAAAAAAAGATCACATCAGTTGTCTACAAAAGTTAATACAATTTGGTTACAGTTCTTTCTATTAATTAGTCCTTGATCCATAAGGCGGAAGTAGATGCTGCTGCACATCTGCTTATTGTCTCTTAATGGATTGTTTCTGTCTGAGGTATTGCGTACGTCCTGTGCATCTCTCCCTCTGTCTGGCTGGGAGCAGTCCTATTCCCCTGTGGGACAGGAGTGGTGCAGGTCTGATATTGTTGTTTTGCATGGGGATCCTCTCTGGTCTCGGTTGGTGTGTTGGTGGTCCTTGTAGTGTTCCTGATATGTACCCCGCTGATCTCTGGTGGTCGGGGGGGGGTCCTCTTGGAGTCTGGGTATGGACCCGGTTAAAAGCGACGTCCTTCAGGGCTTTAGCAAAGATCGATATTCTTTGCCTTTGGATGTGGACGTGGTCGTAAAGACATTCCTCATCGAGGGTGGGGTGTTGGGCCAGGTGTACGTTGTGGTTTGATTCGCAGTCTCTTGCTATGCTGGCATTTATCTCATGAATTGTGTTGTTGTTGAAGTCTGTTCTCGGCAATATTGTGGAAACAGTGATTCTAGTGTTTGGAAATGTACTGCTTGCTTTCCTAATCATTGCTCTGAGCGATGTTGCTACTTCTTTCTGTTGGGTCTTTAGGTCATTTGTGCCCGTGTGTATTATTATGTGTTGGGGGGAGCCTAATCTGGCTTTGGTCAGCCATCCCATGGCTCTGTTTGTTGTTGGGCACCAGATCTTTTCTACTTTACTTCTAGGGAATAGCTTTTTCTCCCATAGAAATTTCCCATTTGAGTCTATGAGTATTACGACGTCAGCCTTGTTTGTGTTTACTGTCTGGTGGCTTTTGCTTGGACTCATAGTGTGTGTGCTGGGCTGGGGTGTCTGGTGTGTGCGTACCTCTTGTGAGCGGCCCGCTTGTGGTTCCACGGTGGTGGGGGAAGATTGCGAATCAGTATGCTGGTCGGTCTGTGTGGCACCCCTTGTATTGTGTGTCTGTTGCTTTTGTTCCGTGTGGGAGTGCAGCTGTTCCGTCCGGCTCTGTCTTGTCTTATCTCTAGCCTCTGGTTGCTGGTCTAATGGTGTTATCTCTCCTCTATGGCTCTCTTCTTTTTCCTGCAGCTCTTTCACCTGATTCCTAAGTAGATTCACCTGGTTCTCAAGTAGCTTCAGCTCTCTCTTGTGTCTCTCCCTCTCCTGATTTTGATAGTCATTCATTTTGAGGAAGTCCTCTCTAAGTTTAACCACCTCTATCTCTAATTGATTAAATTTATCTTTTGGTCGTATCTGGCTGTGTGATCCCGGGGTATGTGTCTGGTCGGCCCTGGAAGGCTCACTCACTTCCTGGCTAGGCTGGTCGGCCCTGGAGGGCTCACTCACTTCCTGGCTATGCTGCTCTTCTCTTGGTGAGCTGGGAATGGTAGGGGGACTATGTGTGGCTTCCTCCCTGGTAGTTATGCTGGGGTTTGTCAGTTGTATCGTGTGGCTGTGGTTCCCCGGGGTTAGTGTCTGGTTTGAACTGTGTGGCTCGTTCACCTCCTGACCAGGCAGATTTTCTCCTGGTAAGTTGTCAATGTTGGGGGGAGTGCGGGCCACTCTGGGGCTGTTCCTTCCCCCCTTAGTTAATTTTTTCAGTGTCCTGAAGGCCGTTGCAAATTTGTCGAGGTTGCCTTGCACTAATATTGTTCCGGTATTGTACGCGTTGACCGTCGTAGTTGAACTGTCTCCTGGTGTGTTAATTTTCATTATGGACCCATTTGCGGTATTTTCTAGCTTAACATTGGTATAGTGTGATTTTATTGCTGTGATCCAAGCCACTGGCTGATCTGAGTAGAAAATGAGGTTACTTTTTGTCCCATTGTTGTAACAGTCAGCAAAAAGTGTTTCTGGTTTTTCTCTCATCTGCTCATGCTTGATCGCTTTTATAGCTTTTTTTGCGGTGTTGGGGGGAATCTGGAAGCGGGGCTGTTGTGGATCTTCTGATTCGCTCATTTTTGGTAAAGTATTGTTGATCTTAGAATAAGCTTTTCTGGGGCCCCGGGTTTGGTGTTTCCCTCTCCCTGTTCGCGAACTTTCCCGGTCCCCCTCTCCGACCCCGTGGTCCCTGGGCCTCGGCTTCTGGGTTCACCCTTCTCAGGTCTGGGTCTGTGAGCCGCTGTTTCCCGGTGCCTTCGGGCTGTTCCCCTCCCCCTCAGAGGTCTCTGTGCCTCTGTCTCGGCCTGGCTCCTCGGGCCTTTCCCTGGCTTCAGTCTCCCTCCCTGGGCCCTGTACTCACAGTCTTG
>NW_028226217.1:0-10000 GCF_052327205.1 Somniosus microcephalus | reverse complement strand
TTACTTCACTGAGTCCCAGGACTAGTTGACTGAGGGTATTCTTCTTTATGGTCCTCTCTTGGCATTTCAGGGCTTTGTAATGATAGCAGTGGGGGTTGCTCATTTTTAGGTGTTTCCAAAATTTGGTGGCTCTTTTTTGGATAGTGATTATTAATGGATATTGGCCTAGTTCTGCCCTGCATGCATTGTTTACGGTTTTCCTTTGAGACCGGAGGATACTTTTACAGAATTCTGCATGTAGGATCTCAATTGGGTGTTTGTCCCATTTTGCAAATTCTTCTTGTGTTAGCGGTCCCCACACCTCACTGCCATAGAGTGCAATTGGTTCAATTACTGATTTAAAAATTTTGAGCCAAATGCTAATTGGGATTTCTATTTGGATTGATTTTTTAATGACATAGAAAGCCCTTCTTGCTTTCTCTTTCAGTTCATTCACAGCCAGATGAAAATTTCCCATAGAACTGATTTTTAAGCCCAAGTATGTGTAGTTAGTGGTTTGTTCAATTTTAGTTATTCCTAGTGTGACATTTATTTTGGGTCCCTGATGTCTGGTTTGTTCAATTTTAGTTATTCCTAGTGTGACATTTATTTTGGGTCCCTGATGTCTGGATCTTTGCTGGAACACAAGGACTTTGGTTTTTTTGGGGGTTTATTGTCAGGGCCCAGGTCTGGCAGTACGACTCCAGCAGATCCAGTTTCTGCTGTAGACCCTCCTTAGTTGGTGACAGCAGAACCAGGTCATCTGCATAGAGGAGGAATTTAACCTTGGATTCATATAGGGTGAGGGCGGTGCTGTAGATTGTTCAAGTAGTTTTGCCAATTCATTTATGTAAATATTAAAGAGTGTCAGTGAGATGGGCGAGCCCTGCGTCACACCACGCCCCTGTGGAAGTATTTTGTTGTTTGTGTCCAATTTTTAACTGCACATTTATTGTTTGTATACATTGATTTAATTACATCATATGTTTTTCCCCCTACCCCGCTTTCAATAAGTTTCAGGAATAGACCGTCGTGTCAAATGGAATCGAAAGCCTCTCTCACTCTCTGCCTCTCTCTCACTCTCTCGTCTCTCATTCTCCACTCTCTCACTCTCAATCTCTCACTCTCTCTCTCTCTCTCTCTCTCTCTCTCTCACTCTGTCTCACTCACGCTCACTCTCACTCTCTCACTCTCTCACTCTCTCTCACTCTCTCTCACTCTCTCTCACTCCTCTCTCTCTCTCTCTCACTCTCTCTTCTCTCTCACTCTCTCTCTCACTCACTCTCTCACTCTCTCTCTCTCACTCCTCTCTCACTCTCCTCTCTTACTCACTCTCTCCTCTACTCACTCTCTCTCTCTCTCTCACTCTCTTACTCACTCTCTCTCTCACTCTCACTCTCACTCTCTCTCTCTCTCTCTCTCTCTCTCACTCTCACTCTCTCACCTCTCACTCCTCTCTCACTCTCCTCTCTCATTCACTCTCTCTCTCTCACTCACTCCTCTCTCACTCTCTCTCTCTCTCTCTCTCTCTTTCACTCTCTCACTCTCACTCTCTCACTCTCACTCTCACTCTCTCTCTCTCTCTCTCTCACTCTCTCTCACTCCTCTCACTCTCCTCTCTCATTCACTCTCACTCTCTTCACTCTCTCACTCTCACTCTCTCTCTCACTCCTCTCACTCTCTCCTCTCTCACTCACTCCTCTCCTCTCTCTCTCTCCTCTCTCTCTCTCTCCTCTCTCCTCTTCACTCTCTCCTCTTCACTCTCTCCTCTCTCACTCTCTCACTCTCTCTCATTCACTCTCACTCTCTCTCACTCTCTCACTCTCACTCTCTCTCTCTCCTCCTCTTTCACTCTCTCTCACTCTCACTCTCCTCTCACTCACTCTCACTCTCCTCTCTCACTCTCTCTCTCTCTCTCTCACTCTCTCCTCTCTCACTCTCTCTCTCTCACTCACTCCTCTCACCTCTCTTCACTCTCTCACTCTCTCACTCTCCTCTCTCATTCAATCTCACTCTCTCTCACTCTCTCACTCTCTCACTCCTCTCTCACTCTCTCCTCTCTCCTCTCTCACTCTCATCCTCTCTCTCTCTCCTCTCTCCTCTTTCACTCTCTCCTCTCTCACTCTCTCCTCTCTCACTCTCTCACTCTCAATTCAATTCAATTCAATTCAAATCGCTTTATTGGCATGACAAGGTACATCTTATGTTGCCAAAGCATCGAAAAACATTCATGGTTGAACACATGAACACAGATCTATCCATACAGTGTATAAACAGATATATCCCTGAGTGTATAAATATACTTTCATATAATTTATATATACTCTTTTCTTATATTTAGTGGTTGTCCCTCTGTTTATGGCAAGCTGTAACATAGTGTGCCGCTAAGGTTACACAATTTCTCTCTTCCCCTAGTAGGTATGGGAGTTTTTGGTCGTCATTCAAATTTCTGAATTCCGGGCATATTTTTGTGAATTTTGGGTAGAAATTCTCCCTTATGCCTGATATTTTGTACAAGCTGGAGGAAGTGCATCTCTGTCTCCACCACTCCCTGACTGCAGTGAGAGCATATCCTGTCCTCTCTTGGTAGCCGGGTCTGCCTGTGTCTACCTTTTTCGATTGCCAGGCTATGTTCACTAAGTCTGTACATTGTCAAGGTTTTTCTCAGTTTGCTATCCTTTACCATGGTCAGGTAATCAGCCATGTTGTATTGTCTGTTTAGGGCCAAGTAGCAATTGAGTTTGTTTTGGGTTTTTGTTGTTTCTGCCCAATATGACAGATATTTTTCCTTTTGCTTAGTGACGATTGTGTTGGGTCGAATTCTTTGTGTTACGCTGTCACTGTCCTGGGGCTGGTTGTTGTTAGTAGTGTTAATGGTTACTTCACTGAGTCCCAGGACTAGTTGACTGAGGGTATTCTTCTTTATGGTCCTCTCTTGGCATTTCAGGGCTTTGTAATGATAGCAGTGGGGGTTGCTCATTTTTAGGTGTTTCCAAAATTTGGTGGCTCTTTTTTGGATAGTGATTATTAATGGATATTGGCCTAGTTCTGCCCTGCATGCATTGTTTACGGTTTTCCTTTGAGACCGGAGGATACTTTTACAGAATTCTGCATGTAGGATCTCAATTGGGTGTTTGTCCCATTTTGCAAATTCTTCTTGTGTTAGCGGTCCCCACACCTCACTGCCATAGAGTGCAATTGGTTCAATTACTGATTTAAAAATTTTGAGCCAAATGCTAATTGGGATTTCTATTTGGATTGATTTTTTAATGACATAGAAAGCCCTTCTTGCTTTCTCTTTCAGTTCATTCACAGCCAGATGAAAATTTCCCATAGAACTGATTTTTAAGCCCAAGTATGTGTAGTTAGTGGTTTGTTCAATTTTAGTTATTCCTAGTGTGACATTTATTTTGGGTCCCTGATGTCTGGATCTTTGCTGGAACACAAGGACTTTGGTTTTTTTGGGGGTTTATTGTCAGGGCCCAGGTCTGGCAGTACGACTCCAGCAGATCCAGTTTCTGCTGTAGACCCTCCTTAGTTGGTGACAGCAGAACCAGGTCATCTGCATAGAGGAGGAATTTAACCTTGGATTCATATAGGGTGAGGCCGGGTGCTGTAGATTGTTCAAGTAGTTTTGCCAATTCATTTATGTAAATATTAAAGAGTGTCAGTGAGATGGCGAGCCCTGCGTCACACCACGCCCCTGTGGGA
The DNA here is from genome assembly GCF_052327205.1 of Somniosus microcephalus. Taxonomy (NCBI): domain Eukaryota; kingdom Metazoa; phylum Chordata; class Chondrichthyes; order Squaliformes; family Somniosidae; genus Somniosus; species Somniosus microcephalus. The sequence continues at coordinate 6,310 of NW_028226217.1, read as the reverse complement.
AGTATTTTGTTTGTTTGTGTCCAATTTTAACTGCACATTTATTGTTTGTATACATTGATTTAATTACATCATATGTTTTTCCCCCTACCCCGCTTTCAATAAGTTTCAGGAATAGACCGTCGTGTCAAATGGAATCGAAAGCCTCTCTCACTCTCGCCTCTCTCTCACTCTCTCGTCTCTCATTCTCCACTCTCTCACTCTCAATCTCTCACTCTCTCACTCTCTCTCTCTCACTCTCTCCTCTCTCACTCTCTCCTCTCTCACTCTCTCCTCTCTCACTCTCTCACTCTCTCTCACTCTCTCTCACTCTCTCACTCTCTCTCACTCTCACTGTCTCCTCTCTCACTCTCTCTCAATTCAATTCAATTCAAATTCAATTCAAATCGCTTTATTGGCATGATAAGGTACATCTTATGTTGCCAAAGCATCAAAATACATTTATGGTTGAACACATAAACGCAGTTCTATTCATACAGTGTATAAACAGGTATATCCCTGAGTGTATAAATATACATTCGCATTATTTATATATACTCTTTTCTTAGGTTTACTGGTTGTCCCTCTGTTCATGGCAAGCTGTAACATAGTGTGCCGCCAGTGCTACACAGCTTCTCTCCTCCCCCAGTAGGTATGGGAGTTTTTGGTCGTCATTCAGATTTATGAATTCAGGGCATATTTGTGAGAATTTTTGGTAGAAATTCTCCCTGATGCCCTGATATTTTCCACAGGCTGTGAGGAAGTGCATCTCTGTCTCCACTACTCCCTGACTGCAGTGAGAGCATATCCTGTCCTCTCTTGGCTGCCTGTGTCTGCCTTTTTCGATTGCTAGGCTATGTTCGCTAAGTCTGTACCTTGTCAAGGTTTTTCTCAGTTTGTTATCCTTTACCATGGTCAGGTACTCAGCCATGTTGTATTGTCTGTTTAGGGTCAAGTAGCAATTGAGTTTGCTTTGGGTTTTTGTTGTTTCTGCCCAATATGACAGGTATTTTTCCTTTTGTTTAGTGACAATTGTGTTGGGTCGAATTCTCTGTGCTACGATGTCACTGTCCTGGGGCTGGTTATTGTTAGTAGTGTTAGTGGTTGCTTCACTGAGTCCCAGGACTAGTTGACTGAGGGAGTTATTCTTTATGGTCCTCTCTTGGCATTTCAAGGCTTCGTAATGATAGCAGTGGGGGTTGCTCATTTTTAGGTGTTTCCAAAATTTGGTGGCTCTTTTTTGGATAGTAATTATTCGTGGAAATTGGCCTAGTTCTGCCCTGCATGCATTGTTTACGGTTTTCCTTTGAGTCCGGAGGATACTTTTACAGAATTCTGCATGTAGGATCTCAATTGGGTGTTTGTCCCATTTTGCAAAATCTTGTTGTGTTAGCGGTCCCCACACTTCACTGCCATAGAGTGCAATTGGTTCAATTATTGATTTGAAAATTTTGAGCCAAATGCTAATTGGGATTTCTATTTGGATTGATCTTTTAATGGCGTAGAAAGCCCTTCTTGCTTTCTCTTTCAGTTCATTCACCGCCAGTTTGAAATTTCCCGTAGAACTGATTTTTATGCACAAGTATGTCACTCTCTCCTCTCCCACTCTCTCTCTCCCACTCTCTCTCCCCCACTCTCTCTCCCCCACTCTCTCTCCCCCACTCTCTCTCCCCCACTCTCTCTCTCTCCCACTCTCTCTCTCTCCCGCTCTCTCTCTCCCGCTCTCTCTCTCCCGCTCTCTCTCTCCCGCTCTCTCTCTCTCCCGCTCTCTCTCTCTCCCGCTCTCTCTCTCTCCCGCTCTCTCTCTCTCCTGCTCTCTCTCTCCCGCTCTCTCTCTCTCCCGCTCTCTCTCTCCCGCTCTCTCTCTCCCGCTCTCTCTCTCCCGCTCTCTCTCTCCCTCTCTCTCTCCCACTCTCTCTCTCTCCCACTCTCTCTCTCTCCCACTCTCTCTCTCTCCCTCTCTCTCTCACTCTCTCTCTCTCCCACTCTCTCACTCTCTCTCTCTCTCCCGCTCTCTCTCTCTCTCTCTCGCTCTCTCTCTCCCGCTCTCTCTCTCCCGCTCTCTCTCTCCCACTTCCTCTCTCCCGCTCTCTCTCTCCCGCTCTCTCTCTCCCGCTCTCTCTCCCCCGCTCTCTCTCCCCCGCTCTCTCTCCCCCGCTCTCTCTCTCCCGCTCTCTCTCTCCCGCTCTCTCTCTCCCGCTCTCTCTCTCCCGCTCTCTCTCTCCCGCTCTCTCTCTCTCCCACTCTCTCCTCTCCCACTCACTCCTCTTCTCTCCCTCCCTTGTGCTGGCCCTCACTCTCTCCTTCTCCTCCGCAGCTTACAAGTGGTTGTACCTGGTTGTGAATTACAACATCTGGTTGCAGTACCTGGTCTGGGTCGCCTATCCCCTCGTACTCATCATCTTCTCAGCCGTACTCTGTCAGATTGTGTCGCCACAGGCCGTGGGTAAGTGACTGGGGGGGTGGGGTTTTTTGGTGGTGGCGGGGGCTGGGGCGGGGGTGGTGTTTGCTGTAGTGAAATGGGATGGGTTTGGGGAGTGGGAAGAGGTCCACGCAGGACAGATAGATTGGGCCCAACAGGCATGGGACCAGCACTCAATCACTGAACTAACGAACGTATAGAACCTTGGTTAGACCACACTTGGAGCACTGCGCACAGTTCTGGTCTCCACATACCTTGGTCCGACCACACTTGGAGCACAGTGTACTGTTCTGGTCTCCATGTACCTTGGTTAGATCACACTTGGAGCACTATGCACAGATCTGGTCTCCATATTCTTTGGTTAGACCACACATCGAGTACTGTGCACAGTTCTGGTCTCCATATACTTTGGTTAGACTACACTTGGAGCACTGCGCACAGTTCTAGTCTCCATACACCTTGGTTAGACCACACTTGGAGCACTGTGCACAGTTCTGGTCTCTATATATCTTGGTTAGACCACACTTGGAGGACTGTGCACAGATCTGGTCTCCATAATTACAAAAAGGAGATAGAGGCACTGGAGATGGTGCAAAAAAGATTTACAAGTTGGATAGCAGAACTGAGAAGTTATAACTATCAGTAAAGACTGTACACGCTGGGGCTCTTCAGAGAAGAGAAGGTTGCGAGGGAATCTGTGAGAGTGCTTGAAAAGGGTTTGATAGGGTAGAGGTAGAGAAGAGGTTTCCACTTGCGGGTGAGACTAGAACTAGGGGCCATCAATATAAGATAGTCACTAATAAACATTAATCACTGTTGAACCTTTATTAAACGCTGGTTAGGCCACAACTGGAGTATTGCGTCCAGTTCTGGTCACCACACTTTAGGAAGGATGTGAAGGCCCTTGAGAGGGTGCAGAGGAGATTTACCAGAATGGTTCCAGGAATGGGGACCTTAGCTACAAGGACAGGTTGGAGTAGCTGGATTTGTTTTCATTGGAGCAAAGGTGGTTAGGGGGAGTTTTACCTGAATGGTACCGGTGGTGAGGGACTTCAGTTACATAGAAAGGCTAGCAGAATGGGCAGACAAGTGGCAGATGGAATTTAATACAGAGAAGTGCGAGGTGATGTATTTTTGCAGAAGGAACAGGAGAGGCAATATACACTTAATGGCACAGTTTTAAAGAGTGTGCAGGGACAGAGGGACCTGGGAGTTAATGTGCAAAGGTCCCTGAAGGTGGCGGGACACATTGAGAGAGTGGTTACCAAAGTATATGGGATCTTGGGCTTCATAAATAGAGGTAATGAGTACTAAAGTAGGGAAGTTATGCTGAACCTTTATAAAGGGCTGGTTAGGCCACAACTGGAGTATTGCATCCAGTTCTGGTCACCACACTTTAGGAAGGATGTGAAGGCCCTTGAGAGGGTGCAGAGGAGATTTACCAGAATGGTTCCGGAGATGGGGGATCTTAGCTACAAGGACAGGTTGGAGAAGCTGGATTTGTTTTCATTAGAGCAAAGGAGGTTGAGGGGTGATTTGATCGAGGTGTACAAGATTATGACGGGTTTGGATAGGCTAGATGGGGAAAGGCTGTTCCCACTAGCTGATGGTACAAGGACTAGGGGACACAGATTTAAGGTTTTGGGCAAGAGATACAGGGGGGGATATGAGGAAAAACTCTTACGCAGTGAGTGGTGAGGACCTGGAACTCGCTGCCGACGGAACTGGTGGAAGTGGAGACACTCAATGTTTTCAAGGGGAGACTGGATAGGCACCCGAGGGAAATAAACTTAAAGTTAAAGCACATTGGATTGGGGTAAGGCACTGACTTGGATAGAGAACTGGTTGGCAGATAGGAAGCAAAGAGTTGGAATAAACGGGTCTTTTTCCGAGTGGCAGGCAGTGACTAGTGGGGTACCGCAGGGATCGGTACTAGGAGCCCAGCTAGTCACAATATATATTAATGATCTAGACGAGGGGACTAGATGTAATATCTCCAAGTTTACAGACGTCACAAAGCTGGGTGGGCGTGTGTGCTGTGAGGAGGATGCCGACAAACTCCAGTATGATTTGGACAGGTTGGGTGATTGGGCAGATGCATGGCAAATGTGGATAAATGCGAGGTTATCCACTTTGGTGGCAAAAACAGGAAGACGGATTATTATCTGAACGGCAATAGATTGGGAGAAGGGGAAGTGCAACGAGACCTGGGTGTCCTTGTGCACCAGTCGCTGAAGGTAAGCATGCAGGTGCAGCAGGCGGTTAAGAAGGCAAATGGTATGTTGGCCTTCATAGCGAGAGGATTCGAGTACAGGAGCAACGATGTCTTGCTGCAGTTGTACAGGGCCTTGGTGAGACCACACCTTGAGTATTGTGTGCAGTTTTGGTCGCCTTATCTGAGGAAGGATGTTCTTGCCATGGAGGGAGTGCAGCGAAGATTCACCAGACTGATACCTGGGATGGCAGGAATGACGTATGACAAGAGATTGGGTCGATTGGGCTTATATTCACGAGAGGTTAGAAGAATGAGAGGGGAACTCATTGCAACTTATAAAGTTCTAACAGGACTGGACAGACTGGATGCAGGAAGGATGTTCCCAATGGCGGGGGAGTCCAGAACCAGGGATCACAGTCTAAGGATAAGGGGTAAGCCATTTAGGACAGAGATGAGGAGGAATTTCTTCACCCAGAGAGTGGTGAACCTGTGGAATTCTCTACCACAGAAGGCAGTTGAGGCCAATTCATTAAATATATTCAAGAAGGAGTTAGATATGTTTCTTAAGGCTAAAGGGATCAAGGGATATGGGGAGAAAGCAGGGACAGGGTACTGAGTTTGGATGATCAGCCATGATCTCATTGAATGGTGGAGCAGGCTCGAGGGGCCGAATGGCCTACTCCTGCTCCTATCCTCTATGTTTCTAACTTGCAGGGCTACGGAGATAGAGCAGGGGAAATGGACTCGCTGGATTGCCCTCACAGAGAGCCGGCACGGACTGGATGGGCCGAATGGCCTCCTTCTGTGCCGTTATGACTCTCTCTGGTGGAAATTCAGGAGAAGTGTCTTCACCACAGAGCGTGGTGAGAATGTGGAACTCTCCACCACAGGGAGTGGTTGTGGTGAATAGTATGGGTGCGCTTAAGGGGAGGCTGGATAAGTACATGAGGAGAAAGGGATGGAAGGATGTGTTGATGGGGTGGGATAAAGAGGGGCGGGTGGGAGGAATCGCGTGTGGAGCATGGACACTGGTGCGGACCAGTTGGGCTGAATGCCCTCTATCTGTGCTGTAGGCTCGATGTAACCGAGCGCTGCCTCTCTCCCTACACAGGTTCCGGCATCCCAGAGTTAAAGACTATCATCCGAGGGGCAGTGCTGCGGGAATACCTCACGTTTCGAGCATTCGTGGCCAAGGTGGTCGGGCTGACTGCTGTACTCAGCAGCGGGATGCCGGTTGGGAAAGAGGTAACTGTTTCGGGAGGAATATGCAAAAGTATTGGCGGGAAACAGCCCACCATCTTCGGAACTGGGCGCTTGATGTTTCGGGGGGTGGGGTGGGGTGGGGGGAGGGAATGATCACGGAGGTTAGGGAGGGGGTGATTGAACCGTGGGGTTGTTGTCCTGATCCCAGTTCAGTGACCCCCGGGTTAGGGAGGGGGGTGAATCAGCCCGGGTTCCTGCTCCTGATCCCTGTCCAGTGACCCCTGGGTTAGGGAGGGGTTGATTGAACTCTGGGATTCTTGTCCTGATCCCTGTCCACTGACCCCTGGGTTAGGGAGAGGGTGAATCAGCCCGGGTTCCTGCTCCTGATCCCTGTCCACTGACCCCTGGGTTAGGGAGGCGGTGAATCAGCCTAGGTTCCTGCTCCTGATACCTCTCCAGTGACCCCTGGGTTAGGGAGGGGGTGAATCAGCCTG